>NW_008339767.1:3373255-3397105 GCF_000622305.1 Nannospalax galili | reverse complement strand
GGAGGGAGGGAGGAGGTATGAGCTCTATGCTCCAAGGAGGAGGGTCACAAGAGGCCTGGAGGTTGAGATTGCTAGGAGTCATAGGCAGATAAGATATAAGACCAGCACACAGGCTGCTAGGCAGGCAGCTTCCTATAGGTACTCAGGTACACACCAGCACACATGGTTGCACATAGGTAGGCATAGATACACACGAAGACTGACATACAAGCTGCAGGGAGTAGGCACACAGGCCTACAGACAGTCACACATAGGCGGCTGATGAAGGCAAAGGCAAGACTATATTTGTACAGAATCACACAAAAGTGGCATTCTGCCAAAATAGTTACATAACAGAGTACAAAACTGTTTACTTTTGGGGCCTCTGGACATATGATGTCAGCCATTTGGTGCTGACTCTGTAGCCTGACCCCGTCCCATGTCCAGCATCTACCATGTTTTAGCTGACTAAATACCAGATATTCATATCAGCTCCATGTTGTCTAAACACAGACTGGCACTTATGGCTTTGTAACAGAAGGAAAGTCTTAAATTCACAACTTAAAAAAAATGTAGAAATTCTTATCTCTGATAAATTATCTACAGAAATTTTTGCAAAAGATTTCATTCCTGCTAAATTATTTTCATTTCAGTATATACATGTGGCAAGTAGATCTCACTTCTCCATAAACTGTAGCTTTTTTCTTTGCTACCAAAGGATCTTATTTCCAACATATGTTTGCCCCTATTTTATTCATATTCCAGTTAAGAGTTTACTTGTCTGTATATTTTCTGGAAGTTTTCTTTAAAACATCCCTGTGTTGATTTCAGGACCTAACACATATGGGTGGTATGCACAAATATGTGGTTGAGTTTCATTATGTGTCCAGGAACATTTCATAATTTTGAAATTACCTCCTGGTAAGAGGAAGAGACTCCAAATTTTGTCTCTTTCTATTCCTCTACTAAAATGTCTCTTGATTACTTTAATATCTTTATCTGAGGAGAGTTTGATGGGCTATTAAATTTGGGTAGAGCAAATATATATGATAAAATGTCATATCCTGTTTTTAATATAATTCTCTCATTTGCTTTTTAAAAAAAACAGGAACTTAGCTTGGAACAAAATTGCCATTATTCATCCCAATGCATTTTCTACTTTGCCATCTCTAATAAAGCTGTGAGTATTTCATTATTTGTTTATGGGATGTATTTCAGAAATTGGGGGCTTCATAGTTAATAAAAATATTGGTTTTGCTGAAGATGCTCACAATGCACAGTGTGCTGTGTTCTCCAAGCCTAGAGCTGCATCCCAGCCAGGGAGGAGCTGCATTGCTTCTCCAGGGCCACATGAGCCCCTAAGTGGATAATTCTAGATCTGAGTGATGTCTGTTTCTGGTTATTCAGGTGAACTTGTCCATTTTTGCTGAGTAATCAGGCAGAATGGAGTAAGATGACAAATTATTTCTAAATGGCTTCTGTTTTATTGTTCCCTACCACAACTGATAAAAACATCTTCCTGTTCTCTTTTTCCCATCCCCTCTCCATCTCCCTCTCTCTTATCTAGTAGAGAAACAAGAAATTCATCAAACAGAAGTAAGGCAGTGGAAGGGAATAACACTGCCCCCCAAAAAAAACTTTTTACCTGTCATTCCTATCACTTTTCAAATAAATGTACTATTTCCACATGATTTTAGATGTCCCTACTTGACAGAATAAAACTAACCCAAGTGGTGTGGTGGTGCACGCCTTTAATCCCAGCACTTGGGAGGCAGAGGCAGGTCGATCTTTGTGAGTTCAAGGCCAGCCTGGTCTACATAGTGCATTCCAGGACAGCTGGGGCTACAGGGAGACCCTGTCTCAAAAACAGCAGAAAAAAAAATTTTTTTAAAGACATTTAAAACTTTTCTCCTTGCTGTTCTGATTGTAAATAGAAAAGCTATCAAAAACTAATACCAAAATGGCTAGTTTTGCCATTAAGAGTAAGGACTCTGCTTAGAAGTTTTTATTGGACAGTTTAATCATCTTTAGGGTGCTTTTTAAACATAAACATGTTATGCTAACACAGACTCCTAAAAGCCAATTGTCATTTGATGTTTTGCAGGGACCTATCGTCCAACCTCCTGTCGTCTTTCCCTATAACTGGGTTACATGGTTTAACTCACTTAAAATTAACAGGAAATCATGCCTTACAGAGCTTGATATCATCTGAAAACTTTCCAGAGCTCAAGTGAGTTTGTCATTAAAACTAATAAGATACATTTGTGGTCATGTGGAATAATAGACATGTTATAGCGGTTTTCTAAATTTACGAGGTCATGAGACCCTTTTGAATTGCATTCCATGCCCTGAAGTCCCCCACCCCTGGAACATTGTTAGGACAATCCCTGAAGTGGGAGACTGTGTCTTCCTGAGCACATTTCCTTTCTCGCTCAAAGATACCTCCTAGAATCACATAGTTCATGGAAAGAGTTTGAAAATCATTGATCCATGGGGTATAAACTAGGCCATGTAATTAAATGACATTATAACATTACTGCACTCCTGTTCACAATTTTTAATTCATCTAGCTTGCATGTGTTGTAATAAAAATGTACTAAATTAGTATTTGTTTGAGGGAGTAGTGCTCTTTAAAACCTGTTATGCTTATTAACAATAAATATTAACAATAAAGAAGTATCTTAAAGGATATAAATATATGTATATCTTAAACCACAATGCATTCTACATACTTTTAAAACTATGAAAGTAATATAACCTACAGCCTCAAAAGACAGTACAGAAAAGAGAAAAATATCTTTTCAAACATTTTTACACTGCTTCTTCTAGGCTTTGCTTCATATCATTTACATTATCAGAATCAAAGTAAACATAAAAATTGATGGCATGTTTTAGTAGCTTAACATTTTATCATAATATTACCATAATTATCCTACAATTCATCTTTAAATAATTTTTATGGAAATTTTCCATCATTTAAATCCTAGTGCTCAGCTTTCACACTTATAGACATCTCATGGTAATAATGTTAATAACTGCTGTTATAAGTAGTGCTATAATGAACATCTTTATGCAAATAGCTTGAACTCCCCAGGTAGGATAATTAGATGAAAAAAGACAAGCTCTATATTTAATGACGCATCTCTTTAAGTGTGTGGTTTTTGTTTTTCTCTCTTTAAAGGGTTATTGAAATGCCTTATGCTTACCAGTGTTGTACATTTGGGGGGTGTGAGAATGTCTATAAAATTTCAAATCAATGGAATAAAGATAACAGCAGTGTGGATGACCTTAATAAGAAAGATGCTGGGATATTTCAAGTTCAAGGTAAGAACTACTATACCATGATTTGGAAATTGTGACAGAAAGCGTCTTGAAAATCATCCAATAGATCATCTGAAGTCCAAGAGTCCCTGTGTAATCCACCTCAACAAGTGGGGAATCAGTATCATGTTGCAAAGACTCACAAAGAAAGATTTAGGATTGTTACCTATTCTGTTGGTGAATTCTTAGCATTTTTATTTATAATTAGATCATCCTTAGCATACATGGTCTGCAAAGGTGATTACTGATATCAATATTTCCATACATTTTTAAGAGAATCCCATCCTTGTGTATACTTTTTTCAGAAATCCTTCTGAACTCCTTTCCCTGGAAAAGAAAAATTCATGCTTATTTTTCTGGTCTGGAGAGAGTGGAGGATGTGTAGAGATTTTAAATACCTCCATATTCCAGCAAAAGGGCCTAAGAATTCAGCTTCTCAACCAACTAATTCTCAATAAATCATTCTCTTTTAGATCCCCACAGGGGTATCTGTCAGGAAGGTGAAATGAGATCATGTCTGTAAGGCCTTTGGCTTTTCTTGAAGTAAGACATTACTTAAACAGACAGCAATGCATCTCCACCACACCTGTGGTAATGAAGAGGCGCCTTGGGCAGCACCCCCTCCTTTCCCTGCCAAGACTGCGAGTTTGCACAAGGTCTAACAGAATGGCTTCTGTTCTTTGGTCCTTAATGATTTGTTGATTCCAAAGAAAGTATGATTCAGCCTGTCTGCAGGTTGCCTTAACCTTTCCTCATGCATTTCTCTTTTTTTTTTTTTTTTTTTTTTTGAGACAGGGTCTCCCTGTAGCCCCAGCTGGCCTGGAACTCACTATGTAGACCAGGCTGGCCTTGAACTCACAGAGATCCGCCTGCCTCTGTCTCTGCCTCTGAGATTAAAGGCATGCGCCACCATCCTGGTTTCCTCACGCACTTCGATTTAAGGAGTCAGTATTCTTGGTTGTTTGTTTCAGGCCTTAGCACTTATCTTTCTCTTGTTCTTTAGTTTTTATTCTCAACAACTCTAAATTCTTCTGTATTTATTTACTATAAATTAAATTTAAAAAACAGTCCGTTATGTTCAGATATGGCATCAACCCCTGGAATTACATAATAGAGCTAAGATCCTTCATGGAATTAATTATTTATTTTCATTTTCTTTCTTTCTCTTTCTTTCTTTCTTTCTTTCTTTCTTTCTTTCTTTTTGTGCATGTGGCCCCAGGCTGGGCACAGCCCCACCCCCCACCCCACCCCCACCCCTGAGAAGGGATAGAATTTATTTTCAAAACCAGTAATTCTCAACTCTGAGCCACATATTAGAGTAACACCAAGGCTCCTAAAATATACTGATGTCGGGGCTGGGGAGATGCTCAGTGGGTGCTTGGTACACAAGCATGAGGATCTGAATGTGGACCCCCCAATACCCATGTTAAAAATAAAGCCAGCTTGTACCTGTAATTCTAGCACTGCAGGACATGGACAGGTAGATCCCCAGAGCTAGATGGTCAGCCTCACAGATCCCCAGAGCTCTCTGGTGAGCTTTGAGCATGCTAAACAAATATTCTACCACTGACCTGTATCCCCAGTCCTTAGAGAATTAAATAAAACGGTTCCTGTACTGGATTTAGATCTGTGCAGTTTAGGGCCATCACAAGCTCTAGGGAAAAACAGGATCAAAGAGCTTGGGTATTCTAACCTCAAATATAGACTTTCTCCCTTACTATCACCTATGCCAGACATTGCCATGGTAGGTTGAGTAGAACATGGACAATGAACTTTTTTAACTGACCTGCAAGAAAGCCTTGCCTTCACTTCTCTTCTTGACAATTCATGTCTTGAGGGCAGCCCTAGTGTCTCTTCATGGGTTCCCTTGAATAGAAAGACAAAACTAATCATTCCAGAGTTCTCATTCCTGCAGATGAGCGTGACCTTGAAGATTTCCTGCTTGACTTTGAGGAAGACCTGAAAGCCTTTCATTCAGTGCAGTGTTCACCTTCTCCAGGTGAGAAAGACATCAAAACTGCCTTGACAGTAAGGGCTACTGTGGACTCAGAGGCTGGTATAGCACTGTGGTTGCACGAGCAAAATGTATGCCATCCTTTGGCTCATCAGTGTCCCTGCCAATGGGAGCTTATAAAATACAAATAAGCATTCATTCCCTGGAGTTGTTCTCCACTCACAAAGGAAACTTCTGTGGAGAACTGTTGATTCAGTTTAATACAAACTAAAGAGTAAGCACATAATTAAAGGTTTATATGATTTAAAAACAACATTGCTATTTACCATGGAATAGTATGATGCAGTCTTACTTTGCTTGTAATATATATATATTTCTTTTTTAGTCTTTTTGAAACAGTGTCTCCCTGTAGCCCCAGCTGTCCTGGAACTCACTATGTAGACCAAGCTGGCCTTGAACTCACAGAGATCCACCTGCCTCTGCCTCCCAAGTGTTGAGATTAAAGGCATGTGCCACCACGCCCAGCCCGTAATCACTATATTTTGCAGATGATTTAGTTCTCTACAGATAACTATTTAGAAGCTGGGGATGTAGCTCAGGCATAAAGTACTTGCTTAGCACACTGAAGACTCTGGCCTCTATACCCAGCACCACACACACACACACACACACAAATGTTTTAAGGTGAAAAGTAAATATTTTGTGAAAGCAAATAATAGTTCATACATAAGAGTAAAAAATATTCATTAAATTGTCCCATTCGTAGAAATAAGATGGGAAATGGGGGGGTGATAAATATTTCATTTTCAATAAATAAGTATTCCTTGCTCCCTGGCACCAAATGTCAATCAGAACTGAGGTAAGATTCCATGAAATGTGTATTCCTACTACCCATGCTTCATGTCTAATGGACTATGGAGCCCATTGGGGCATTCTGAAGATCTTAAAGAAGTCCAAGAGAGCTGGCTTTTCACTTGGTCCCAACACTGCTGTATCTTAGAACTGAAGTTCCCCATTTTCATTTCCCTATATATATTCCTGGGACCACAAGAAACTGTGCACCAGTGGGTCAGTGCTACAGAAACTCCAAGGTAGTCCTCACACTGGTTTGAGAAAGTGGAGCAAGCCACGTGGGTACTGTGGGTTACAATGACTTGAGTGACACTGTCTCGACAAATTGGCAAAAGCTGTCAACCCTATTTGACAGTCTTTCTCTTCCTTCCCGGTTCAGGTCCCTTCAAGCCCTGTGAGCACCTATTTGGTAGCTGGTTGCTCAGAATCGGAGTGTGGACCATAGCAGTTTTGGCACTTTCTTGTAATGCCTTGGTGATTTCAACGGTATTCAGAAGCCCTCTGTACATTTCTTCCATAAAACTATTAATTGGGGTAATTGCGGTGGTGAATATGCTCACAGGGGTCTCCAGTGCGGTGCTGGCTGCTGTGGACACATTCACTTTTGGCAGCTTTGCACAACATGGTGCATGGTGGGAAAATGGGATTGGTTGTCAAATCATTGGTTTCTTGTCCATTTTTGCTTCGGAATCATCTGTTTTCATGCTCACTCTGGCAGCCCTGGAGCGTGGGATTTCTGTCAAGTGTTCTTCAAAGTTTGAAATGAAAACTCCCTTTTCTAGCCTGAAAGTGATCGTTTTGCTCTGTGTCCTGTTGGCCCTGACCATTGCCACAGTCCCTTTGTTGGGTGGCAGTGAGTACAATGCCTCCCCACTCTGCCTACCCCTACCCTTTGGGGAGCCCAGCACGCCAGGTTACATGGTGGCTCTCGTCTTGCTCAACTCCCTTTGCTTCCTCATAATGACTGTTGCCTACACCAAGCTCTACTGCAATTTGGAGAAGGGAGACCTGGAGAATATTTGGGACTGTTCTATGGTGAAACACATCGCCCTATTGCTCTTCACCAACTGTATCCTTTACTGCCCTGTGGCTTTCTTATCCTTTTCCTCTTTGCTAAACCTCACATTTATCAGTCCTGAAGTAATTAAGTTTATACTTCTAGTGATTGTCCCACTTCCCGCATGTCTCAATCCCCTTCTCTACATCCTCTTCAATCCTCACTTTAAGGAGGATCTGGACAGCCTAGGAAAGCAAACCCATTTCTGGACAAGATCAAAACACCCAAGTCTGCTATCTATTAACTCTGATGATGTCGAGAAACAGTCTTGTGACTCAACCCAGGCCTTGGTAGCCTTTACCCATGCCAGCATAGCCTATGACCTGCCTTCCAATTCTGGGTCATCACCAGCTTATCCAATGACCGAAAGCTGTCACCTTTCTTCGGTAGACTTTGTCCCATGTCTTTAGTTAATATGTGAGAGGAAAAGTTTTCAAAAGTTGGACACCTGAAAATGTGAGATTGAAGACATCAGAGCAACAGCTAAGAAGAGCTGAGCTGAAATCTACTTTAAAACCCAATAAACATCTCTAAGTCAATGTGGAAAAGGCTGGTGATACCTACTGATACTTGAGAGTGACATATACGTCTAAAAGCTGCTTGTATGATTTGTTCAGCCAGAAGTAAATCTGCCAAGTTACTTAGGCGAGCCCAGGTCAAAAAAGCAAATTGAAATGTTTTTTAAAAATAAATTTGGTTTTAGTTACATTCTCTTTAAACTCACCAACATAATCTAACTCGTGTTGGGAGAATTCGTTTGATGACAAAATGGGAGTAGTTAAATCTCCAAGTTCCTCAAAAGATGATTAGAAGTATAAGGAAAAATAAAAAATTTAATAGGATACATTACCCATAGGCCTTCATTTTAATGGCCCCATGGAGATATTTTCATCTTCTTTTTTCTTTTGTCAAAAGAGTCTGTCCAAGTCACCAATTTCTTGGATAGATAATGTAAGACATTGTTAACTCACTCATACATAATTTTAGGAGCTACTGGGTTTTATAAATAAGCATTCAATGCTTCCACCCTCAATGGAATAAAACTAGCTACAGATATTTTGAAAGGAAAATTCACAAAAATTCTTAAATTGTTGTTAAGGCAATCATATACAGGTGAAATTTGTCTTATCTAATTCATTTCTAAATTCCTGGTATCCAAAGCTCAGAAAGTTCATTGCCGGCAATGGACCTACCTAGAAAAGATAGGAAGCACTTGTGGGATTTTGTTTCCAAGTGGGTGCACAGTTTTTGCAAGAGATTTTATCATTGACTTAAATGGTTATGCGTCTTAAGATAATCAAATGCAAACGCAGCATAAGTCCACTATGCAATGTCACACAGCTCTCTCTAATAACTCTAGCAGCAATGTCTGGCAATACTTGGGACTCAACAGAAGCTGGGTAAAGTGTTATTCTGTCTATTTAGCTTGGTTTTAGCTATGTCCTTTTTGGAGCAAGCACTTAATATGAGAAACATTATTTCTTTGCTTATTCATATTACCACAGGTGTTAAATATTTTAAGACACAAACTATTAAATATTAAAAGTCAAAGGGTTAATTCATATCTTCTGTGATCCTACATTAGCTTCATTGCACCCAAACCAAAAGACTGTTAAGGTAGATTTATTTTTATATAAGCATGTTTTATTTTGATCAGATGTTTTAACTTGGAATTTTTAAAAATACATTTATGAGATGTTTTATAAGATATGTACATATAGAACTGTATTTATTACTACAGTAAAGATTCAGTGACATTAAAGAACATGATAATAAACCATGTACAGTGACATATTCTTCTTATATATTGTTTCTCTGTCCATTTTCTTTAACTCCATTAGTTGTAAATAATATATGTATATATATAGTACTTGTAAATAGATTCCAAATTTGCTTTTCTATTGGGCATAAAATAAATTTGTAATAAAATGTGTAACTGCAAAACAAAATGTTTTCAAGTCTATTTATTGAGATGACAAATACATGATTTCCTAATGTTTTAAATTTTAAATGTGTATTTTATATGTATCTGTGCTCTAATTTTTCAAATATATTGGATTCATCTTAAATAAATTTTTCATAATAAATCAAAATATCTTTATAAAATTCTGGATTATTTTTAGCTTTGATTAATAAGTCATTTTGTCATGGCTTTGGCATAATTTGTTGTCTTCAACGACAATTTGGATTTTATACCCATAGTTATACTGGTCCCAAACAATTTTTGCACTGTAAGAACACTGTATACCCAATTAGAAAGAAATCCAGGAATAACAAATCAACCTCTTATATCAAGAAAGTACATCATTCTTAGTCCCTCCAATCATACGAAATCTATAACAAACTGTTATGAATGACATCGTAATAGGAAAATATATCAGGTGGATGTTACTGCACATCATTCTGCTGTCAAATGTTTCGAAAAGAAACAAAAAATATCCTTTCATTGAGTTTTGGTTTAAAAAAAATAGTAAAGCTGGAGAGATGGTTCAGCGGTTAAGAGTGCTGATTTCTCTTGCAGAGGACCTGGGTTTGATTCCCAGCACCCACATGGCAGCTAACAACCATCCATAAGTCCAGTTCCAGGGGATCCGATGCCCCCCTCTGATCTCTGCAGGCATTACACAATAGGGTGCACCTACCTACATGCAAGCAATGCACTTATACACATTAAATAAAATATTTTTTAAAGAAGTAGTAAAGTCAGGGATCCTTTTTTTAATTTAGAACTAGAAAAGCTCTAACATCTGACAAAATAACAATATCCTGCTTCTCTTGTTAACTGGTACTTAAAGTTAGCTCAAGGGCCCACGACCTATCCTGAGAGTAAGTCCTGTGCAGGGCTTGCTGTGACCATGCCAGTTCCCTGCAAGATCCCACATTTGGAATTGTTACTCTGTAGTTTAACTCTGAAGATAAGGAGATCATCTCCCTTCAGGTCACTAAGCACTGACCATTTTTCCTGTCAAGCCACAGAAGCCCTGAAGTACAATTCAATCATGGCAGCTTTCCCTTGCAGGTGAAATGATCCAGTCAATATTCTCCTTATAAATATTTCTAATGATGCTGAACTCAGATTCTACACTGACTCACTCACTCATTTCAAACACAAGTTCCAGCTGCTACCTAAGAGATAAGTTGATAAAACTTTAGGCTCTCTGGACACAGAAACAAGTTTAAAAACAAAAAAAAAAATGTGTTGACTAGAGATGTACCCCAGAGCCAGTACACGTCATTGTGGACTTGACTTTCTGCATTTTAAGGATAGTGAGAACATGCTGCTCAGTGAAACAGCCCTGTTCCAAATGGTGTAGGACAGGAAAACAATCCCCAACCAAACAGTAACCAAAAAAGTGGAGTCTCCCACCTAAAGGAAAAAAATATTAAAGAAATATTTGAGATTTTTGAATGATTGAAAATCACTGAATGCTCTCTTAAGACCAGCTCATAGCAGGCCAGATATAGAGCTGAACTCAAAAGCTAGCTCTATTATTCTGTATGCCCAGAGGCTAAATATTTAACTTTTCCCAGCCTCAACTTTCTCCACAATAAAATGCAAATGACATCATCAACCTCATTGGTTTGGGAGTATTACTAACTCAGTGTAGTTACATTTTTATCATAGTATCTGAAAGTAGCAAATATTTAACAAGTGGTTGCTGTCCACCCTCCTACACACACATACCTCTCCAGAATCCTATAGAATGAGCAAAGCAAGCCTTAAAAGTTGGAAAGTGAAGAAAATGAGTCAGAGGAGCCAGATGTAGTGTGGCCACCTATATAATCGTTGGGAAGTTGAAGCAGTAGGATCATGAGTTCTAGGGCAGCCTGGGCTACACAGTAATTTGAGGCAAGTCTAGATTATACAGCAAAACCCTGTCTAAGAAGGAGCAGAAGGGGAGAAAGGCGGGCTGAGAGGAGGGAGAGAAGGGAAAGGGAAATGCCAAGGTCAAAGATGAAGAACTAGAAATGAAACATAGGCTCTATTATTTCTGAAAAAAAAAAACATAGCATAAACCAACTTACTCATTTGGAGAACAAGAAGCAATTGGAGAACAAGAAGCAATTGGTGAACAACTCAAGGAGCCCAAGTTAAGGTTACCTATGAGATATTCAATCATCTGGTGTCAAGGATACCAAATAAATCTATTATATTGAGAAATTAGATCAAGTAACAGGTTAACAAGCCAATTCCCAACATTCTAGATAAATCCTTACGTTAGTGGCTCAGAAGGATGTCAGATTCAGGAGATCGCTGGGGAAGGCAATGAGACTTTGAATCCATGTTCTGAAAACAGAGGGCACCGTTCTGAGTCCTGAGTGGTGGGCAGGGTGGTTAAGGGTAAATATTTATAATCAAAACCTACGTTAGGGACCTACCGTAGAGTTCAAGGGAAGTCCCATAATATCCCAACCTTTGATTCAAGCTCCTGATGAACATATTATCAACTCTTCTATGACAGGAAATGACAGAATTTGAATTTTGTTCTTTTTGCTTATGTCCCTCTCCAATAATGAGAAGGACAGATAAAAGTCAACTAGCCTGAGTCATAACTGAAAAGTCACAGAAATGACAGAAACCAGGGTAACAGAAAAGTCAAGAGGCTACAAAATACATTTGCTCCTCAGCTATTTAAAGTCCCTATCTCTTGCCACTTTCTGCCTGACTTTATGCTTTCTTTAATTTTTAAGTGTTTTAGTTGTTGGTTTTTTTTTTTTTTTTTTTTTTTATTAGTATATGTGTGTACCCAGAGCTTGCTATAGTTCACAGGTAGAGGTCAGAAAACAACTTCCAGGAGTTGGTTCTCTCCTTCCACCTTGTTAAAGGAGGGTCTTTTGTTTATGCTGTACTTAAAGCTGCTTCTGTTAGGCTATTTTTTTTTAAATCATAGCAACAGAAAGGAAACCAAAATAGGTTTAGTGCTCTTACAAGAGGGACCACAAAGAGTTTCCTTTCTCCTTCTGCCATGTGAGTCTTCATCAAGGAGATGGTGTAACTGAACAAAGAAGCAAGCCTTCACAGGATGTCAAATCTGCAGATCTGAAGTTGATTTTCAACTTCCAGCCTCCAGAACTGTGAGGAATAAATTTCTGTTTTTTTTTCTAGCTTCCTAGCCAATGTTATATTTTACTAAGCCAAAAACTCTAAGACAAATTTTTATTTTTCTTACTAAGAGAGGCAGATTGGGAGTGCTATCTAGCCCTATTACCATATTTGCAAACACTTCCAGGCACAGGCCCTATTAAACACCCTGTGCTCTTGCCAGCCAGCGCTATCGATATTTTCCCCAAAGTTTCCAATTAAGACACTAAGAAGCATTCACTCATACCATGATGGCAAAGGCTTGAACTGAAAATAATCAAATTGAATGTTGGCTGTCATTCTCAATGCAAGAACTGAAATGATACCTACTTAAGTCATGGGAAGGAGGAAAAAAATTCACTATGCTAAGAGAAACAAAAAACTGAAGTTGCAAGAAAAAAGCACAGGGGAGTTGAGGACGGAGGCGCACACTTGTAAGCTCAGCATTGGGAGGCTGAGGCAGGTGGATTGTTGTGAATGAAAGACCAGCCTGAGCTTCAGAGTGAGATCCTGTCTCAGGTAAACTAAATCAATCGACAACGAGAGAGAGAGAGAGAGAGAGAGAGAGAGAGAGAGAGAGAGAGAGTCAAAAGATATTATGAATGATAGAGTTTCTAAAAGTTCCATTCCCTGGATTGTTGTCACACTTTTGGTCCTGCTTGATGGCTGAGAATTTTCCTTTCGAGAGACTTCTTTATAGAAATCAAGCTGGTACTGACTTCAAAGCTTCATTTCTACTACTGGCTAGTTGTCACAATGCTGAAGGTGCTATGCATGCTATTAGAAGAGAAAATTATCCATCAACCTTACCCAGCTATGAATTCTGCAAGCTAAACATAACTGGCCTGGCAAGATAGGCCCACTGGAGTAATAGTGGTATGAATTTTATGGTAATAATCAATCTTTCTAATTGGATTTAAAGTCTGCTTCATAAGATGGAGTCCATACCTAACACTGGTATCAGGCCTAGGAACATGTGGCTAGACAGGTCATAGGCCATAGGGGAGAGTCTAATACTATTATTCTGCTAAACAGATACAGTATTAAACTGACTCCTAATGACATACCCATAGATTAACACATCTCTCAACTCTCACCAGCGAAGCTCCCTTAAGAGCAGATGGTGATTAACACAGAAACCTGCAACTGGCCAACACACTGAGAGTAAGAGGCTATAGAGTGTTTATCCCTGAAACTTGAGAAACTTTTTGTTGTGAGTGCCTCTCATAAATTATCCTTTATCAATAAAAATGTCAACCACTGCCATCCAAAATGCTTTTAGAAAAAACTTTGTTGTCTTTCCTATATGTCTGGATAAGGTCATCTAAGCCTCTGTCCTCCAGCTGAGGCAAAGTTTCCATCAGCAAGGATTAAATATAGCACTGAAACTCTGATCCCTGTTCCCAAGTCATCATTCTCTCCCCAATTTGCAATGGTCAGTTACCCTATTGGACAGCTTCCAAAACAACACAGACATTTGCATAAACTTGATACAATTACATAGAGATGGGATTTTTCAAATTACACTATTTCCTGGGGGACATGGGGTACATGCCAGAGAGCTTATATAGAAGTTAGAGGACAATTTGCAGGTGTCAGTTCTCTCCTTCCCTGCAGGGGTCCCCAGGATGGAACTCTGATCAGAAGGCTTGGCAACAAGTGCCTTTACCCACTGAACCATCTTGCCAAGTCCAGATGGAAAAATTTAAACCTAAAACCCTTTTTTGGGGGGTGGAGGGGTTGATACAGGATCTTCCTGTAGCCCCAGCTAGCCTGTAACTTGACCAGGTTGGCCTCAAATAGAAGTCTGCCTATCTCCGCCTCCTGAGTGCCAGGGATTAAAGGTGTGCAGCATCATCACACCTGACCCTTCTTTCCTGAGCTGGGCATGATGGTGTATGCCTTGAATCCCAGCACCCAGGAGGCAGAGGCAAGTGTATCTCTGTGAGTTCAAGGCCAGCCTGGTCTACGTAGCGAGCTCCAGGCCAGTTGGGGCTACAGGGAGACTTTGTCTCAAAAAGACCAAAAAAACACAAAAAACAAAAAACAAACAAACAAACAAACAAAAAACATCCTTTCTGTTATATTTGGACAAAGAGATATAAGAATAAGTACAAGATCTCTGAGGCCAAATGGTCCGTGGCTTATGTGCTAGCCAGACGATTGTGGGCATGCTGCTGCTTTTCTGCATGTGTGTCTGTGTACCTATGTTCAAGTGTGTGTGCATGTAGAGGCCAGAGGATAACCTAGGGTGTTCTCCCTCAGGCACTAGTCACCTTTTTTTGAGACTGGGTCTTTCTGGTCTGGAACTTGCCATAAGTTAGACTGGCTGGTCAGTGAGCCCCAGAGACTTGCCTGCCTCCACCTCCCTAGTGTTGGGATCCCAAGTGTGGGCCATCATGCCCAGCTTTTTTCTGTGTGGGTTCTGGGGATTAAACTCAGGTCCTAGAGCTTGCAAGGCAAACACTTTACAGACTAAGCTATCACCTCAGCCTCAGTATTGCTTTCTCTTAATGGCAATTTCCTCATCAACAAAAGGGGAATAATAATGCTATTTATCTTACAGTTTACTTCCTCCTTACTGAGGGACTATCAATATGCAAGGTGTCTAGTGTTTAATGCTCAATATGTACCCATTGTCAGAAATTTGGGATGTGCCATTCAGGATTTCTTTTCATGTCTTCTCTTTGAACCTACTAAAACCAAGACAAACAGTAAGAAAAGTGGATGTAAAACATTACTGTTTTATTGATAAAAAGTTTGCAGGAGTTTCATCTATGGGCACATTAACTTTCTTCATACTTAATGTAGCTGGGCATGGTGGTGCACGCCTTTAATCCCAGCACTTGGGAGGCAGAGGCAGGCAGATCTCTGTAAGTTCAAGGCCAGCCTGGTTTACATAGTGAGTTCCAGGACAGCTGGGGCTATAGGGAGACCCTGTCTCAAAAAGACCAAAAAAAAAAATTAATTTAAGGATTAGGCTCTTGTCCATAGAGAAAAGAAAATATTGGGCCATCATAAACTCTCTCTCTCTCTCTCTCTCTCTCTTCCTTTTTCTTCCTCTCTACACACACACACACACACACACACACAGTATGTTTCCATAAAATAACAGAATGAAAAAACAAGAGTTAAATCTGACCTTCTTGGGGACAGTGAGAAGGAAGAAGAGATTGGGTGCTTCTAAATTTGAATTGGCTTATCACTTATCATCTGCTGTGTTTGGATATGATTGGCCTCCAAATGAGTCATGTTTTGGAAACTTGGCACCCAGTGTAAGAGACCAACAGTGTTAAGAAGTCATAGACCCTTTATGAGGCAAGGACTTCTGGAAAGTGGTTAGGTAGCTGATGATGCCTACCACAGATTGGATTTTGTAGTTCTCAAGGGAACCAGATTCATTCCTACAAGAGCAAGTTACTATAAAAAGGGCAAGCTGGGCTGGAGAGATGGCTCAGCAGTTAAGAGCACTTAGTTCAGCTCCCAGTACTCACATGGTGGCGAACAACTGTCCATAATTCCAGTTCCAGGGGTTTGGATGCCCTCTTCTGACCTCTGTGGGTATTGTACAATGTGAGTGCACTTACGTACATGCAAGCAATACACTTATACATAAAATAAAAATAATAAATATAATTTTTTAAAATAAAATAAAAAGGGCAAGCTTAGCTCCTGAAACTCTCTGGTTTACTGTCTTGTCATATGCGCTTTCCCTCTTTTGTGCATTCCCACCCCCTTATGCATCTACCATCTTGGGATTCAGCAAAGGCCCTCAACCAGGAACCAATAAGGCTTCCCAATCTTACACTTTCTACCTCTTACACTTTCAAAACGGTGAGCTAAATAAATTTTTTTATATGTTACTCTGACTTGGGAATTTTGCTATGTAACAAAACAAAATGGACTAGAAAATTTTCCCGACAGAAAAATCAGTTAAAAAGACAGAATGGGGGGCTGGAGAGATGGCTCAGGGTTAAGAACACTGGTTAGTCTTGCAGAAGACCAGGATTCGAATCGCAGCACCCACGTGGCAGCTAACAACTGTCCGTAACTTCAGTTCCAGAAGATCCAACAGCCTCTTCTGTCTTCCATGGGCATTGCACAACATGGGTGCACTTACCTACATGCAGGCAATATATGCATACACAGAAAAAAAGTAAAAATAATAAATAAAAAAATATTTTTAAAAAGATAGAATGGGATCAGGGGGTTTACTCCAATAGAGCTCATTCCATGTGGAAGGAAACTTCAGTAGAGTGAATATAATGTCTCCCCCTAGCTTTTTTTTTTTTTTCCTTTTAAATTAATCTACTAGGCTTGACTCAGAGAACTGTGTTAACCAGAAATAGGACTGTCCTTTCTCAGGAGGCATCGAATATTTCTTAAAGCAGTTAACACCCCTTTGCTAAAGAACCAAAAGCTGCCCCACAACTGCAAAGAACTCCTTGAGGTACCTTCCTGGGACCACTTATGGGCAGGAGAGTTGGTCTCTAGAAAGCTCTTTGATACCATGTTTCTACAGACACTGTCTTTTAAAAAAATACATTTTATTTATTTTTATTTTATGTGTATGAGTTTATTGCCTGTAGGTAAGTGCACCCATGTCGTGCAATGCCTGCAGAGGAGAGAAGAGGCCATTGGATCCCCTGGAACTGGAGTTACAGTTGTTTGCTGCCATGTGGGTGCTGGGATTCGAACCTGAGTCTTCTCCAAGAACAACCAATGTTCTTAACAATTGAGCCATCTCTCCAGCCCCAGACACTGTCTTTTTGCAGCTACTGAATATTCTAGACTTGCTTAAGAGTACTGTCTATGTAGAAATTTACACTCGTTTGCCTCTATAAACTTCAGCTATCTATCAAGGTCAAAATACCACATTTCTGAAGGCTCAAACCTCATATTAAACTTGAAAGTTTCATAAATATCACTCTTTCTCTTAGATTAAGTTCTAAAGAAGAAAAACAATAAGGCAGATATACATCAATTTGTCACATTTTCCTAATAATAAACATTGGTATCCAGTGCAGTTTAAATATCTCAGCAAGTGAGCTTTCTAAAGTTTGGTATCTTTTTTCCTGGTCATAGATGGGATAACCCACAGCCTCCTCACATGGAGACCGGAGTGTCCTAATTTTTCCATGGAGCAGCAGAATACCTGCTTCCTGCTGTTGGCCTGGTTCCAAGTTTCAAAAGCAGGGAAGGATGGCTGGGGACATGGCTCAGTCAATAAAGTGCTTGCCTTGCAAGCATGTGGACCAGTGTTCAATCTCCAGAAGACTGAACCTGGTGGCACAAGCTTGTAATCACAAAGTTGGAGAAGCAGAGACAGAAGATCCCTGGGCCTCCGTGGCCAGTCAGTCTAGCCTAATTGGTAAGCTTCAGGTCAATATGAGATTGTGTCTCAAAGAAGGTAGATGGTATTCCTGAGGATGACACCTTAGATTGAACTCTGGCCTCCACAGACACACACACCTGCACACATATAAACATAAACACATAAAAATAAATTTCAAAAAGAGGAAATGTTTTAGCCAACATAGACCAGACTCCCAAATTTCCAATAAGATCAACCTGGAGAAGTTCCCCTGGGAGATGACAGTGGAGCATTCTGAAAAGCTAGGATTATGACACTAACCCAGCTCCATCCAATGGGCAGTGGTGAGAATCAAGAATAGCTTTTTATTGCTAATAGCTACTACCTTATTAAATATGCTTTAGGTTTGTGTTTGTCTAGGATAGCCAACCCACCATAATAGTTATTATGAGGGCTTGATCCTTGTCAGGTGTGTTAGGTGCTTTATGTATAATACCTCATTTAACTAGAACATCACCTACAAAATGGGTCTTATTAGCACATCTATTTTGTAGGCAAGGAAGAGGATTTAAACTTGCCTGGAAAATAGTAGCAGTGGGCTCTACACACATTTTTGTTAACAGTTACAGCAACAGTTTTCAAAGAACTGTTCCCAGGGGCCAACTGTATGGTCTTAAACACCCAAAAGGAAAACAGATCAGCACCCACACACACACACACACACACACACACACACTCACACACAAAGAGAGAGAGTGAGGGAGAGAGAGAATAATAAACTAAAAAATTTAAAGGTATTTACTAATCTCATACTATATAATAACATCAGATAAGATTCAATCTTTTGAAATTTGGTGAGATAAAATAGATTATGATAGAAATTGGAGTTTGGCATATGTGAATTTTGAGAATAAAAACAATGGAATTTAATTATTGCAAACCACTAATGGAAATTTTATCAGATCAAAGAAGTCATATTTAAACTAATTATGACAGAAAATCAGGGTAAATGGTGGGCACTAAACACGATCACTCCCAAGAACCAAAGAAAAACAGGGAAAGGGCAAGAAAGCACAGTGTTTTGACAACAATCGAAAAACAAAGTTTGACTTTATTAAGAAGAAACATAGTCTGAATGCTTTCATATAAATGCCAAATTTCAAATCTTTATGTCACAGTACCTTTGAAAAATGGAAAACCAATGAATGATAATCATTAATAAACATCCATGCGGGCTTTGTTGTCATGACCGACATTCTGACTGGAGTGAAATGAGTCTCAAAGAAGTTTTGGTTTGCATTTCTGTAATAGCTAAAATTGAGAATAAAACCAAAAGGATTGAAGTATTGCAGACCATTAATGGGAATTTTGATTTTATCAGATAAAAGCAGCTCTGTTTTAACTATATGTGACAGATGGTGGGTAAATGGTGGACAGAAAACAAGATCACTTCCAAGAACTAAATTTAAAAATTTGTAGACTTTTAAAAGTGTTTACTTGACATTTGAATTTCTTGTTTTTGAGAACTTTCTGTTTGGGTCCATAGTCTATTTTATTAATTGGGTTGTTTGTTTCTTTGGTTTAAAATTTTTATGTTTTTTTAAAATATTCTAGATACCAATCATCTACTAAATTTCAAAGACTTTTTTCCCATTTTGTCATCTGCCTCCACACACTAAAACTGTTGTCTTTGTTATTTAGAAGCTTTTAAATTTCTATTTGTCAGTTGCTCTCATATTTCCTGTGCTACGAGTCCTCTTCAAAATGTCCTTACCTATGCTGTAAGTTCAAATGAACAGCTCACTTTCTACTCTAACAGTTTTAGAGTATCATGTCTTGTGTTGAAGTCCTTGAACCATTCGCAGTTGATTTCTCACACACACCCCCATCTCCCAGTGGCAATAGTAAGCGCCCCCAGCTTTTAGCACTTTGTACAAACTTCTACCTAACCTCAGCTCCCTATGTAAATAGGTAAGGCATTCTTGGAACCTGAACACTCAACCCAAACTTTCCCCTCCCTTTAGCTACTGAGCTGACAGGTAACATGTCACCAGATCCTGAGCACTGGTCCTAACATCCCAGTTCCCTTTACCTCCAGGCTCTGACAGGGAAGGGGATTCCAGACACTGAGTACTCAGCCAAAACTTCCAACATGCCTCTGGTCCACCTTTCAGCAGTTCCTTTAGCACCCAGTCTTGACTGGTAAGCTGTGCCCTCGTCCTTGGCTTCCTGCCCCTGTTTCCACTCAAGCAACTAACTCCAGATGTGTAAATCCCAGTGCAGAAATAAAAATAACATGAAAATCTAAGACAGCATGTCTCTTCCAAAAAGTACTAATCCCATAATAAATTCCAATAAAACTCACCTGGAAAAGCTTTCAGACAAAACATTTAAAAGAAAGTAACAACATTCCAGTAGTTCAAAGAAGAGCTATATTGTAAGAGAACACACACACACAAAAAAAAAAAGACTGAAATAAGGATGTCAGTCAAAAATATGAAATAGAATTTAACAGAGAATTACTGAAGAAAATCCAAACTGAAATGACGATGGAAATGAAACAGGAGAGAAAGGTCAAGTCACTTATAAAGGCGTGCCCATCAGAGTAACAACTGATTATTCCACAGAACCACAGAGCCATAAAGGCCCAGATCTGAAAGACTACAAGTGTCAACCTGAATTTTTATACCCAGTAAAACTCTTAAAATTGAATGAAAAATAAAAATCTTGAATGACAAAAACATATGAAAGAAATGTAAGAGCATCGAGCATGCTTTAAAAAAGATACCGTGTGTGAAGGTGCTCCACAGACAATGATAGACGGGAACCAGCCTTCGAAATGTTCTGCAAAAAAAATCATTTTTGTATGTTCAGGATGTAGCATTATCAGAAACCCTCAAAAAATAAATAAAATAAAATAAAATAAAATCAGAAATTATAGAAGTAATATGTAGGTGATTCTGATACAGGCTAATGTTTGAGAGCCACTGCACTCTTAACATGTGCAGGAGATAGTCTGAAGAACTGAATGATCATTCTTAGGGCAAGAGAGAACAGGAAAAGAAAAGGTAGTCATGCTGAGTCTAGAAAAGGGGGAGTAATTGGGGCAAACAGGAGAAATTATATTTTATACAAAGAAAACTGGTAAGGAATGATGGCTGATGCATGGACTCGAGGTTTTCTAGACACGGCAAACAGCTCTATTCTTGTCACATTTGCCTCCACAGAATTTATGTTGCACACACTTAATGAAATTATTCAATGACTACATAGTTAACTTTGAGGGGCAATATGACACAGTCAACAGTCAGACTGTGAATCCAGGTAGTCTGGGTTCGAATCCCAACTCCAATTCTTAATAATTGTGTGACGTTAGCAAGTTTCTTTACTTTCCGAATGCAAAATAGGTCATGGAGATCTACAAAGGACTGATAAAACTATACATGTTATAGTACATCTATCAACCAAGTTCACTTTCCAACTGCTATTTTCTTCATGTTTGTGTCCTTCCAAAAAGCATATGCCCCTAAAGCAATAGTATTAGGATAGAGGCTTTAGCAGGCCCTACCCTTGTGACTAGGATTAGTGTCCTTATAAAAGAGAGCTCAGATAGCATGCTGGCTCTTCTGCAGTATGAGAGGACAGATAGAAGGTGCCATCTATAAAGACTAGGCTCATGGCAGGCACAAATCTTCTGTTTTCTTGATCATCAGCTTCTTGGCCTTTAGAACTGTAAGATATACCAGTTCTTTTTAAGCCACCCAGTTTGTGGTATTTTTGACCTAGCAGCTCAAAATGATCAAGACACCAATTAACTGTAAAAATCAAGAAAGTAAACAGGTACTGGAGATAACACGTTACAAGTTTTTATTTTCTTTGGGGGGATTTACTGTTCATATCCATCAGATTTTTATGTGAACTCAAATTTTAAATCTCTATTTCACAGTAAGCAAACTATTTTGCTTGATATTTTGGTCAAACTTGTTAATCACTGGGAGGTTTCTTTGAAGCAACAATAAGGAAATGATCTATGAAAAAGAAAAGGGGGGGGCACTTGTACTTTCTACCCAAGGCTTTTGTTCCAACAAGAGCAGAATTGGCCCTCTGGGACACAGAGGGGCCTTTGATTTAAACTAGAATAAATGTCACTGTTTCTGAGAAAGGGAACTTTAACTTCTCAAAGACGAAATAAGAATTCCTCATGTGTTGCTTTGTTACATTTTATAAAGATTGCATAGCTGAAAATTTTTTGCCCACTATAATCTCTGGAATATTGTTTTCCCTTGAATACCTTTACAGTATAAAGTAAATTTTAAATTCTCTTCATATTTAACTACAAGTATCTGTCCCAGCCAAAATTCAATAGAGATAAACAATTCTTCCACATAACTTACTTTTTGTAATTCTGTTTATGGGCCACACCGTGCAAAATGCATTAGGTTGGGGATATATCTGGTTTAGTGTGTGACACATCGCATAGGGTAAAGATGCACAGAGGTGATTACGAAGCAGGTGCTAGCAACTGAAGCAGAAAGATGCAGCTTCATTTCAAAGGGAAATGGCAACAAAGAATGGAAGCTTCTTTTGCTATTTGAAGACTGCTATTTGCAGTCACAAGTCTTCTCAGTACTGGTTATGTTCATCATTTATCAGTTCTTTGACTCTAGATGAAAGGGCCAAGCTTTGAATAAAATAAAAACTTTAAAAAATATTTTATTATTTTTAGTGTGTGTATTGCCTGCATGTAGGGTGTAGTTAAGTGCACCCGTGTTGTGCAATGGTGCAATGCCCACGGAGGTCAGAAGAGGCTGTTGGGATATTTAGACAATTATTTCTCATTGATGATTTTGTTTATAAGCAGAAAGTGCTACCCAGATGTGACACTTCAAATCTTGGTCCGCAATACTGTAGTGCCCACCTGTAGCTAAGGGAGACAACCCACTATTGTTCTAAAATGATGGCTAAATTTATTTTCTCCCCGTCTAGAAACCTTTGAGAGGGAACTAACACTGATTCTAGTTACTCCAATATCTATCAAAGTGCCTGGAAACAAATCCTGAATTCATCACTCTTGAGTCCAGCCTTAGCAGATAAAAGAAAAACAAGGTGGAACCCAATAGAGGGATGCTTTTGGAAGCTCTCATCAAGAAATTCCAATGGACTCCGACATGAACATTTGAAATTTGCCCTGTTCTTTTTTTCTGGTTCCCTAGAACTTGTAATGCTAACTACTCTTGCCTTTACTTCTTCACATCTCCTAGGCACCAGTCAAGGCTTTCTTTTCTCCCTACAGTTAACAGTTATGCAATTTGGGAGTGTTTTAGATTGACCCACTGAAGGGGTACCCAGATTGCCTCACCCTGTGTCCCTGTTCAGCATGGAAGAAGCCAGAGCAGTATGTGTGTCCCAATTCCCTATTGGCAATTTGGGTATCCTCTTCAGAGGATGGTGTGTTAAGAATAGAAGGTAGGAATTGGCTAGGCAGTTAGGGTAAAAAGACTCCAAAGAAAAGTAGCCAGTTTCTTGGCTAAAAGTCAGAATGTCCTTGGGCCTCTTAGCAATATACTCCATTCCAAAGGCCAAAAATGTCAAAAGTATTTGGGAGCTCTTATCTAACCCATAAAACATTTTAGGGTTACCTCTTCAGAGGGGAGAATGTTAGAGCAGCAAAAAGCCCCATAAGTTTAACTGGTCAAGGCTATAAAATCCCTAGTCTATATGTTGAAGGACCCACCTTTCCAATCTCACTGGTCAATCACCTGGTAATAGAACCAACCCCTGGAAGGCAGGTTCACCTTAAGTTATGCTAAATAGATAGGCAGAATACCTGGTGTGTTAATGAGGTGGCAAAATTTTCCTGCCTAGAATCCTGCCTTGTGATGCAGAATGCCACTGAACTTCTGACCAGCCAGTCATGTAGGTCTCTGTTTAAGTCTGCCTACTTTCTGCCATTTGGGTCCATTCTTCAATTCTTTTATGAATGAGACTAAAAATCCTCTAGGTAACCCTCTTTCCCCAGTTTCAGTACAAGCCAAAATTATAGCCATATGGTGTCTTATTTTAATTAATAGACAAAATGACCTACAGTAACAGTATGTGACAGTACTTTGCACATAATGATTGGTACCATTCTTTGACGCATTTGGGTCCATTCTTCAATTCTTTTATGAAGGAGACTAAAAATCCTCTAGGTAACCCTCTTTCCCCAGTTTCAGTACAAGCCAAAATTATAGCCATATGGTGTCTTATTTTAATTAATAGACAAAATGACCTACAGTAACAGTATGTGA
>NW_008339767.1:3363070-3371738 GCF_000622305.1 Nannospalax galili | reverse complement strand
TGCAGCTTCATTTCAAAGGGAAATGGCAACAAAGAATGGAAGCTTCTTTTGCTATTTGAAGACTGCTATTTGCAGTCACAAGTCTTCTCAGTACTGGTTATGTTCATCATTTATCAGTTCTTTGACTCTAGATGAAAGGGCCAAGCTTTGAATAAAATAAAAACTTTAAAAAATATTTTATTATTTTTAGTGTGTGTATTGCCTGCATGTAGGGTGTAGTTAAGTGCACCCGTGTTGTGCAATGGTGCAATGCCCACGGAGGTCAGAAGAGGCTGTTGGGAATCCCCTGGGACTGGAGTTACAGTTGTTAGCTGCCATGTGGGTGCTGGGATTCGAACCCGGGACTTCTGCAAGAACGACCAATGTTCTTAACCATTGAGCCATCTCTCCAGACCCTAAAATAAAAACTTTAAAAGGTCAAGCTGACAGGTCAGTTCTGACATAGGTCAGAATGCCCAGTAGACATGACCTGTTTAGAGGAAGCAGTGTGACCATTTACAAGTAAACAATCCCATTTTCTGAAACAATCAGGAATTACAGGACTGACAGATGGGACAGCTGTTTTGTTTTTTGTTTTTTGTCTTTTTGAAGCAGGGTCTCCCTGTAGCCCCAGCTGTCCTGGAACTCACTATGTAGACCAGGCTGGCCTTGAACTCACAGAGATCCACCTGCCTCGGCATCCCAAGTGCTGGGACTACAGGTTAGCGCCACCACACCCTGCTTGCATTTTTTTTTTTAATTCCAAGGCAGTCTTGACTGAATTCTGTTTCCTGTTTCCATACCCCCATCTTCCTCACCCAGTTCAGATAAAAATCCAATCCTGCTTGGATTAATGGCTCTAGCAGTAGTTTGAACATAAGTGTGATCTTTGAGTCATTTGGCCCTTCTCTTAAGAGAAACTGTGGCCAGGTTCTAAGATGAGCTCTCTCTTATCTCCACTTAGTTTTCTTGCCTTTGTGTGTTCACATTGTACTAGGCTGTGCAGATGGCATGTACGACAGTATGGCATTCCCAAGGTGAGCCCAACGTAAGGTTATAAAAGACTGAACTGTCCAAGTTGGGTGTGGTAGTGCACACCTTTAATCCCAGCACTTGGGAGGCAGAGGCGGGCAGATCTCTGTAAGTTCAAGGCCAGCCTGATCTACGTACTGAGTTCCAGGGCAGGGGGGGCTTATAAGGAGACCCCGTCTCAAAAAGAGCAAAAAAAAAAAAAAAAAAAAAAAAAAAAAAAGACTGAAACTTGTTTCAGCTTCTCTTTCAGTCCACTCACTCTGAGGATCAGCAATCCTTAAGCACTTAGCCCATGGAAAGAGGACCTGAGGGCTGAAACACCTATACAAGTAAGCCTGGAAATAGATCCTGCCCTAGTTAAGTTTCAGAGAACTACTACAACCCTGGCCACTTTCATGAGACCCTTAACCTCACCAACCAGCTAAGATACTCCAGGGTTCCTGACCCAGAGTCTATGAGTAAATGTTTGCTCTAAGTGGCCAAGTTTCGGGTAACTGGTTACCTAACAGTAGGTAGCAGAACTTTCCTACGAATACACAAATAGTGATTCATTTAAATTTCAAGACCACTTAAATACTTAAAACTTGGGAAGTCAGTTTTTCCTAAGTGTCAGTTTTAGAGTAAAAGGCACTATTGATGGTAAATACTAGAGGTTAGATTTGTGTTTCTGAAACCTGGTATGGACACATCTCATACAACAGTCCGATACCTACACAGGATTTGTTTCTGCACTATTAAGGAGATGATTTAAAAAAAATTACGTTTCTATTTTTGCTTTTGGAAAATAGGATAAATCACTATGTAGCCCAGATTGGCCTTGGGTTACAAGTGTGCGCCACTATGCCAAGCTTGATGTGTTTTAGCTTGAAGCCAAGCTGAAATGTATTTTCAGGCACTTGAGTCAAAGGAAGCAGACAGCAATAGCTATAGGACAGCAAGCCTAAGAAAAACTATGGAATTTGAACCTACTGCAGTTCAGGCATGAAAATACATGTCCCAGTGACTTGGAACTATGTCTTTTCATTCTTTTGTATTTTGAACTAAGGATATCCATGTATTTCTTTCTAGCCTAGAGTAAAGCTTCTCAAATTTTAATATGCACAGTCACCAGGGTAACCTTTAAAATAGTTTTTAATTCAGTAGGTCTGACATTCTGAACTTAATTTTGGGGAAAAATACTTTATGCATGAGTGTATAGCCTGCATGTATGTAAGTAAACCCTCACGCAATGCCTGAGGAGGTCAGAAGAGGGCATCAGATCCCCTGGAACTGGAGTTACAGATGATTGTTAGCTGGCATGTGACGGCTGGGAATTTAAGCCCGGTTCTCTGCAACAGCAGTCAGTGCTCTTAACCGCTGAGCCATCTCTCCAGCCCCCTGTATTTAATACTTTAAAAAATTGTGTGTAGCCAGGCGTGGTGGCACACGCCTTTAATCCCAGCACTTGGGAGGCAGATCTCTGTGAGTTCAAGGTTATTTTGATATATCACAGTGAAAGATTTATCGTCCTCTTTTTTTTTTTTTTTTTTTTTTTTTTTTAAAAAAAAAAAAAAAAAAAAAAAAAAGGTGTGTATATGCAGGTATGAGCATGCTACAGAGCATGTGTGGAGGTCAAAAAACAACTCACAGGAGTCAATTCTCTCCTTTTACCATGTGGGTTGCAGGGACTAAACTTAGGTCCTCAGACTTGGCAAATACAATTATGGGCTGAACCATCCTGAGGTTATTTCTAACGAGCATCCTGATACTATAGATCCAAACCACACTTGAGCAAAGGCCCCACCTGCTCACTGTGTTCCCTATGCTGAGATTCTGTTGGCAAGTGTTACCCCATCCATCACTATTAGCACTTCCTTTCCACAAACTCTTAATTCACTTGTGTACTTGTTTTTAGGTCTGTCTTCTACTTAAGTTTTATTAAGTACTTCAACCATCACATCTCCTGGTCATACATCCAGTCAAGCCAGAATCGATGTGGAACTAAAAACTGAACTTAAGCAATGAAAAAGCTTGTCTTAGCCCCTTCCCCCACATATACCTAGTATGTACCTCTCACTTCTCATCTTTCCATACTTTTCAACTTCAATGTAACATTTTTCCTTCAAACACTTCACCAAGCTCTAAGAACTTACTCCATTTTCTGTCCCAAGTGCTAAGTGACCTAATCAATGGTATACTCTTCAAGAACAGACCCACAAATATTCAGCTAAACTAACTGTTATTTGCAGAGGCCAAAAACATACTGAATCCCAGAAACTCAGTAAAAGGAGATGGGGGGGGTGTATCTTAAAACTCAAGGGGTATTTTGGGTTGTGAATCCAGGTGTCACCCTGAGTTGTCTTTCACCTCTCAGTTCTCATTCCCAGAGGGACCTAACAGCAGTGTTAACTACCAGAGTTCCAGACTGTCTATAACCTCAGTAAGAACAAGGAAGTCTCTTTCTCAATATTCCTTTGAAGGCCTTAGGACTCTTTCTCAGTGATCAACTTTACTGCAGGGATTCTAAATTATTAAGGGACACATTCAGAAGACACTTTGGGCTTCTCATTTGCTTACTTTTGTGATTTGGTTTTTTCTTCTTGTGGCTCAGTATGAACTTGTAAAATGGAAATTACTGTGCATTTACAAAGCTGTGAAGATTTAAGCTAGTAAATCTCAAGCATATGTCGAGTGTTATTAAATGTCCCATGACCACCTAAGTTTGAATCGTGCTTTCAGTTTTTTTATTAAAAACTAAGTTAAAAAAAAATTTAGAACTAGTGCCACTAACTTCATTCTACAGTCTGTTTATTTCATGTTGAGAGAGTAGGTGGTGTTCTTTCATTCTTGAATTTTTGCTGTCCACATAGTACCTAAAATAAGTAGAATCATTAGCGGTCCCCATAGAGGTGGCCCTTTGTTCTGAAAAGCAAGACAAAAGTAGATGTGGCACATTCAGCTTCACAGAACTCTTGAATCTATTTCTTCCTACTGCTTAACAAGATGTGAAAGGTAGTTTGGAGAAGCCATCCGGAATTATGGAGCCCAACAACCCTCAGGATGATGTACAATTCAGAAGACCACTCACAGTTGCCAAGTGGTCTCTGTGCAATCTGGAAAAAAGGTCCTCTTCTTCCATGCTGACTGAATTAGTGCCCAGGGTGCTTGAACTGATCATAGGCTTAATTCAGTTTCCACACTAACTTTTTGGCATGTAGGCTTATGCGGGACATGAGTAAACCAACTATATGAAGCAGCCCTTTGAGAATAATGGTCATACAAGACAAAGCAACAAGACAAAATGGTGAGGCTGGAGAGATGGCTCTGCAGTTGAGTACTCACTGGCTGCTCTTGCAGAGGACCTGGGTTCTGTCCCCAGCACCCACAAGGCAGTCAAGGACTCCAGTTCCAGGTTATCCGACACCCCGTTCTGGCCTCTGTGGGCACTGCACACATAGGTGCATTTACACACAATCTACACACTCATACACACACATTTTTATTAAAGAGAGGGAGAAAAAAAGCCATACCAACAGCCAATTCACTGGCTTGAACTTTTACTTAATAGAAAATTTTAAGCTACTAGACTAAAGGAAACTTTAAGCTACTGTTATTTGCATTTTTTGTCAGGCATAATACAAACGACTCATTCACAAGTTGGAAGCATTGTACTAGTTCTTGGCTATTTTGACACACACTCTTTCCTCCTCCTACTAGATCATATCACTTTTATTTACAATCACAATCATCAAAAGTGAATACTACAGCTGGACGTGGTGGCACATGCCTTTAATCCCACCACTTGGGAGGCAGAGGCAGGTGGATTCTGTGAGTTCCAGGCCAGCCTGTCTGGTCTACACATAGTAAGTTCCAACATGGAGACTCTGTCTCAAAAAAAAAAAAGAAAAAAGAAAAAGAAAGCCTAAGGTCAAGAACATCTTGGATATTTCTGTATTAGAAATCAGAAACAAGCCACTGAATTTAGATGGTCGTTTTCTAGTTGTTTTCCAACATTGGGGATTAAACTCAGACCTTGGTACAAGCTAGGTAAGTGCTCTACCACTGAGCTGTAGTGCTGCACCCCAGGTCTCTGCTGTTACTTCTTGGAAAGAACAATTAAGTCACAGTTAGGCATTAGTAAGATCATGTTCTTCATCAACTCAGAGTAAGGAAATTATAATCGCAGGAGGTAAAACTATTAATTGTAGTTTTCCTACTCATTTTGAGAAATGACCCCAAACTGAAAATATTACTTGTGGTTTTGGTTTTTTAAAGATAATTACATGATCTTTTAATACACATTTTCATATTTTGTAGGTGTGGACCTGGAAAAGAACCAAAAGTAACGAAGAGTTCTGACATCACACAGCTGGCTAATGGAAGGTAAAGTGAATATCCAGAGCCTATTAGATGCTTTGCTACCACTCACACCGCTTTATATTCCTTTGTGAAACTTTCTCTTTACTGCATATGAATCAGCATGAAATGCCAACTCCATCTCCAGGCAGTCTCATAAATTTGACTATATGATGTGCCAGCTGAGTGTGTTTGGGCCTTGGCAGCAGATGCCCTTATTATCTCCAGTAAGGTAAACAGACCACCAGCCATTTATCACTCAGCAACTGAAGGCTGTTGGCTCTCATTCATTTTCACAAGACATACTTCAC
The DNA here is from genome assembly GCF_000622305.1 of Nannospalax galili. Taxonomy (NCBI): domain Eukaryota; kingdom Metazoa; phylum Chordata; class Mammalia; order Rodentia; family Spalacidae; genus Nannospalax; species Nannospalax galili. Next base: position 3,366,081 of record NW_008339767.1, on the reverse strand, counting down.
TAGGTAAGCATATGTACACCACTAAGTTTGCTTAACTGACCAAGCAATAATGTAAATCCACCTTTGTTCAGCTGACTTGAGAATCCGTCTTGAAGCTCCCAGATTTCTAATTTAAAAGGAAAAATGCAGTGTAGACTCTCTGTAAAGAACGACTGTAAAAATAATTTTTATATTTTGATTTAGGTTTTTAACCTAACTCACAGAAGACAGCCTTAGTCATATTTGTATTTAGTGGTATGATAAAACACATTATTCTATGGCATTTGGAATACAATTAAGTCACATATTCTAAATATTCTATTCAGTAAGTTTTGTCTTTAAATTGAAAGAAAAATTCAGACGCATCAGCACTCATCTCGAGTCACTTAAAAGCAATCACACTGGCCTTGGATGTTATGGAACCCCTGCTTAGCTGGTGGAACAAGCAGGCACATATTCCAAGCTCGTGCAAATTCTTTTGTTCTTCAATATAATCACTTCATTTCTCATTCATTTAGCTTCTAGTTGATCGTGAGCATTTCTGGTACTGGGCTAAATTGTCATTTGGAAAAATGTTAAAAACTAATGAAGCCGGGCATGGTGGCACACGCCTTTAATCCCAGCACTTGGGAGGCAGAGGCAGGTGGATCTTTGTGAAGGGATATGGAAGCAGAAGGGTAGAGTGAGCTAAATAATGAGACCCTCTCAGAAAAAAAAAAAAAAAAAAAAAAAAAAAAAAAAAAGTAATGAAAACAACTCTGAGTAGTTCTCTATAGGTAATCACAGCTCTTAGGAGTACTGGAAAATAACCTTCACTGGCACTGAAATGGTGCTGTGCATGTTGTACATACTACGAAATGCTGAAAGTATTTTATTCATGCACTGTCCAATGAGTCAGAGGCAGAAAGTGAGTAGCAGCTGGACTTTCCAATATACTTTCCCTGTTAAGGCTCTTGATCATTCATTCATGTGGATTTTCCAAGCACATGGTGCCCACAGAGGACTCCTCTGGCAGGTATGTCACTGTAGTCTTTTTTTTTTTTTAATGTAATTAGTGCATGGTTTGCCTCATATATGTAAGTGTACCATGTTTGTGCAGTGCCCGCAGAGCACAGAAGAGGGCATTAGATCCCCTGGAACCAGAGTGAAGAAGTGTTAACTGCTATGTGGGTGCTGAGAGGTGAACTCTAGTCCTCTGCAGGAGCAGTCAGTGCTCTTAACCACTGAGTCAACTCTCCAGCTCCTGCATTTTTACGGATCTTGTTATGTCTAACGAGTTGAAAAGAATCTACAGTTTTTATTGTTTTTGCTTCTTTTTGAGACAGAGTATTACTATGTACTCCCAACCTTGCCTGGAACTCACAAATCATACTGCCTCAGCCTCCTGAATGCATCACTCCATGGGCCTCAGCAAATCCTTCTACAACTTGGGTTTTAATGGCAAATCATATTTTAAAAGGACACCAGATTTAACCATTCCTACTTGTATTCTTAAGATTAAGTTTCTTCCAACCAGTAAGCCCTTCCCAAATCATTTGGAGTTGCTCCAGAGATGTTTTCTTAATATACTTTTTTGCTCCTTCCCACTTTATTAATCTCTGAATTTAGCATCTAGCATGAAACTCAAGACTCTGGAAAGAGCAGGGCGTGGTGGTACATGCCTTTGATCCCAGCACTTGGGAGGCAGAGGTAAGCAGATCTCTGTGAGTTCCAGGCCAGCTGGGGCTACAGGGACTCTGTCTCAAAAAGACTGAAAAAAAAAAGGACTCTGGAAAAAAAAGTTGTGAGGTCCAGATAAAGCTATGGATCTACCTCAAAGGTGTCAGGAAGTTGAAAGTCTTTTTGCATTTATTGTAGACATCTTAACAGAGTAGTGTACAAATGTACTAACCACTACATTTGTAAAGAGTAAGGTGTGTGGCGGTAGAAGACAAAAATGGGGGCAGGTTGGGGCAGCAAGCAGGTAGGCGACTGCTCACTGCCCCCTTCCCCATAGTGAAATACACAACTACAGAATACTTGCTTTGGGGTGGCATGTAGGAGGGAAGGGAACAAAAGAGAGGGAGGGAGAGCAAGAGGGAATGATATTATTTACAGGCATAATTCTCAAACATGAAAGGCCACTAAATTGTATTTCCCCATGTTTCTCCCCACACTAACGTTAACACACAAATACAAAAGCAGACTTAAGGAAAATTGGCCCTGTTTTGTATTCTAGCTACATGTTCCTACTGCTTCAAAGCCCTAAATCAATATTTGAACTACAATGACCAATAAAGTCCCTCTATATTTGTTGTCAGTCTTAATCGCCTTGTGCTTGTCTGCTTAGCGCCTTTAACTCTTAGATGTTGCACCTGGAGATTCTTGCTTACTTTACGATGTGGGTTTTTATGCCCTTTCATTGAAAGTAAACCGCCCTAGATAATCCAGGTAAAAATGTTACAAGGTCCACTTTCCGTTAAAGGACAAATAAAAATATTAAGCTTGTTCTCTAAAATAAAGAAAAACACATAAAAATTCAATGTAATCTACTACTGCATTTCCTTTATCAGAGATAAAGCCCCACAGTTTAAAATGCCTCTTTTGTGTGTCTTTGTTTCTACAGACAGGGTAGGGATGCAAGATTATACTTCTCACTGATTGCCCTTTTTTCTCTATATGGTTCTTTATCTAAAGATTTTAATCAACTAGTATGTTATCTAAACCAATTGAGCCCAAAGTTTTATGTAATACCTTAGTTATTAAAGTGTTAAAAGCACTTCATTAAAAAAGGAGCAACTGCTCTTCTTCCCTGGACCTGCAGGATCTGTAGGCCTCTCTCCGACCCACAGGCCTCTCTCTAGAGGTTTATACTGAGTACAATATCGTATAACTGTAATAATTCAACTGTAAACCTAAAAATTTACAGTCAATTTTGAAAGAGATGCATCTTAGCCCAGGAAATTTTTATTGAATATGTCAATGCTGTTGTAATGAAATGCTTCTTCTAAGTATGTGGTTATTAAATAAATAAGTTAAAAAAAAAAAAGGGC
>NW_008339767.1:3342025-3363004 GCF_000622305.1 Nannospalax galili | reverse complement strand
TTATTTTGATATATCACAGTGAAAGATTTATCGTCCTCTTTTTTTTTTTTTTTTTTTTTTTTAAAAAAAAAAAAAAAAAAAAAAAAAAAAAAGATGGTATCATTTTGAAACATGGCTCCTGAATCCAGAACAACTGCTGTCTTTGCAAAGATGGGAAATTTAGACCCACATAAGTACTCAAGGGAAATCAGAAGCAAGAGGAGGAGTAGAATGGAAAAAGTCTGCAAAGACACGGTAAGCCTCAGAAAGGCCATAAAAACTCAGACTCCAGGCAATGTAAAAGATGAACTCCAGTTCACTTCAACACACAAGAGCCACAAACTCTACCAACAAGGGACCCTTCCAGTGACCGCATCTCTCACCAGGATGTCCTGTTTCTGACCTGGCTCTGCCTTTGTGACTGTTGGGTGTCCTGTACCCTAGTTGACCTGGCTAAGCACAACTGAGGCCATGACCAGGTAGCCTCCTCCATTCAAGGGATACCTCTCCATAGGAGCGACTGCTACAACAGCCAACACCCACTCACTGCCCTTCCCCAACATGTGGACATGGACATGGTGACTTGCTTTGCACTGGTAAGCAGACTTTCACTCACTTGGTACTACTTCTACCCACTATTCTTCAGTGAATCCCACCTCCTGATATTGGCAGCATCACCTAGAGATAGACTGCTAGGTTTGCTGTTTTTTAGTAGCAACTTTTGAGAAAGACCCCAGACAGTCTGACTCCATGACAGTAAATTGTGTTCAAGACAATGGCCAGGAAAGCACTGGAAGTTAATGACAAAATCAGGGGAAAGAGTCTTGCCAGGCAGTTTGGGAACAGAGACCCAAAGAGCAGTTCTGATTCTTCTCCTAGGTCTGAAATGACAGAAGGTTTTAGGGACACAAGTTCTGGTTCTGGTTTCTTGTTATCTCTTTTTCAGTCAGTTTACATGAGGATGTAATTGAAACCAAGGTGCATGAACACTTGACTTGAATGGCTGGACTGACTGGCTCTTCTCCCATGCCTCAACCTAATTTCTTCCACAATTCCTGTAAAATTTCCTAAACTATCAGCTCAATGTCAAACTTTTCTTGGGACCTACTCTGCTATAAATGAACACTGCTTGCTTCTTTTAAAAAATACTTTCTTCTATAATAAAGCTCCTTTCTAAAACTTAAAAAAAAAAAAAAAAAAAGGAGCAACAGAGCAACTGGGGCTGGAGAGATGGCTCAGCAGTCAAGAGCACTGGCTGATCTTGTAGATGAACAGGGTTCTTTTCCCAACACACATGGCAGCTAACAACCATCTGTAACTCCAATTCCAGTGGATTTAACTCCCTCTTCTGGCCTCCACAGGCATTGTGTTCATAGGTGCCTTTACTAACATGTAGGCAAAACACTCATACACAAAAAATACAAATAATTTTTTAATTAAAAAAAAAAAAACCAAGTAACTGAATATTGAAAGAACAGGAACATAATCCAGTTTAATTTTTATGTATATGTTAAAGTAAGTTTGGAAAATGACAGGAAAAAAAGTTGATATAAGAGATAGTATCTTAAGCTGGGAGTGGTAGCACACACCTGTAATCACAGCACTTGGAAGAGAGACGCAGGAGGACTATAATGCAAGTTTGATGCTTGCCTGGTGTTTGAGTTTCAGGCCAGCCTGGGATACACTGTAACATCCTGTCTGTAAAGCTATAAGGAAAAAGAGGAAATATAAGATACCTTCACGGCTTAGCAATTTGACAACTACTCAAGGAAGAAATGGCTTTTCCTCCATGACATGTGAATGGCAAACCCAGAGTTTGCTACAATTTACATATGTGTACACTCTTCATGATGGGGTCCAGAGTTGCATGCATGGCCTGAGTGGAGCTCTGCACACAATTCAAAGGACTCAAGGGAGGAGGGGAACAGAAAATAGCTATTGCTGATGGTGTCATTAATACTAAAAATAAAGTTAAAGCTTAGCACTATTTTCTAAAAACTGAGACATTTAGTTATTACTACAACTGTGAAACTACGAAGAGACAGATTAGAAACATTACTATTATTTGTATGATGAGGTGAGTGTGCACACCACTGTGTGTATGCAGAGCTCAGTGCACGTTGTGTACTTGGTTCTCTCCTTTCACTTTTGCATGGATTCTGGAGATCAACCTCAGGTCATCAGGCTTGCACTTTACCTGCTAAGCCCCAGAGCAGAAATATTTCTCCATGCAGTTAACAATAATTTTCAAATAATCAGAGCAGAACACTTTCAAAGTTAAATATTTAAGTACATATACTGGTAGGCTATCTCTCTGAATTTTTATCTTCCAACCAAATTTTTTTTGGTTTTAGGAATAACCTTCAAAGCCTCTAGTTCTTTTGAATTAAATGAAAAACACTAGACAAATAGGGCCATTCTTGGCCCAGCCAAAGAGCACTAACTAGAATTATTAACATCTAGTAGGCACACAGTGGTAACTCAAAATACAGTTTTGAAAAGCCGGGCATAGTGGCGCATGCCTTTAAACCCAGCACTCAGAAGACAGAGGCAGGGAGAACTCCGTGAAACCAAGGTCAGCCTCCTCCACATAGAAAGTTCTAGGCCAGCTGGGATTACAGAGAGACTCCATCTCAAAAAAGATCCTCTCCCTCCTAAAAGAAAATAAAGTTCTGAGCAAGCACTATCAAGACATAAAGATGTACCGATGTGCCTGTCACTTCAATGTATTGTTGCTCTGGTCCCAACACTAAGGTTGCAGATAGCTGATTTCATAACCAAATTTATAATATTGTGTGAGTTGTAACAATTTTTCTTAATAATTTGAACAAAGAGCAGGTTTTCTTTACATATTTGTTAAATATTATTATTTAACAGAAGCCAGTGTGTTGCTAGGCAAATAAATCAAACTACAACTGGGTGTCACTAAACACTGTTTTTGAGAACGTAGCGCCTAAGGTAGTACAACCCTGTCTGTTTACTGTTCTCAGAACAGAACACCTATCTCCTCATTAATTAAAGTCATTGGATTTATTTTTTAATGGGAAAGGAGTTGTAGAATAAGAAAGCAAGGGTATCAGTATGGGGAGTTTCCCTCTCATACTTCAACCCTTTCCCACCACTGTGAAAAGTGAATAAAGACAGCGACATTTTTTAAAAAGTTAACTTATATTAAAAATATTTTGTATATGAACAATTTAATACTACAAAGTAGTATTCTAATACAAAGCAGTTCAAATATTAACTGTTCTTTAAACTGTTAAACTTTATTATAAATTAAATTTTCTTTACAAAAAATTGCACATAATATTTGACCACTCTTAGGTTCTGATGCACTGGCATTTGCAATAGTTTCTTTAATCTTCAAGTTAAACAGTCTCAGCAAGGAGTCCAAAACGTAGAAAGGGCAATAAACAACCTGCTAGAACATTCAAGTGCAACTAGCAGACTGTGGCATGGCAGTTACACTTTCCTTAAGATGGACTGCTTAAGTTTTAAATCCTGAAATGAAGAATCTCAAAAGATTTAAAGAGGAGGAACTAATAGGGACTGCCTGCTTTCTTACTATAAACACAGCCCTGGAAATTAAATCCCAAACAAGAATCTCTCAGGCATCAGAGAGTGTCAAGTGGATCAGGAACAGCACAACATAAAGGTAGGGAAGAATTTAAAAAAGGAAAAAAAAAGAAAAAAAGAAAAAAAAAAAAAAAAAGAAAAAAGAAACCAAAAACCAAAGTAAAATTAAAATCAGTGTCAGTCACTCTGAGGAGCCATACTTACGTACATGATGTTATGAGAATCTGGCAGGGCCTAGAAGCAGGCCAAACAGGAAGTTCATTTATCCAGTCGAAGACTGTCATGTTCATTGCTTCCGGTTTTAAGGATAGGATATTGTAGGGGACTTGATATGATCAATAATGCTTGTCTGCCTTACACAGACCTTAGCCAGGGATCAGCCTAATCTTGAAGAATCATGTTTGGCAATTAATTATTAAAAGGGCTTAGAACTGACTGCACCCAGTGTTCAGTGATTCTTGCTTTCTGTTTTGTTACTGTTTAAATTTAAGAGCTCATTTAGGCTGACTCCAATCTCTTGGCACTTGGAAACTAGTTTTCTCAGGTTATCAGTTTTACCTCCTTCTGATGCTTCAAACAAGAGTTGCTGCAAGAGACAGGGAAGCAGAGAAGTAAGAGACAGCCAGATTTTGAGCATTACCACATCAATGGACATGGCACATGCAGAAAATTGATAGGCAACATCAAGATAAAATAAAAGATAAAAAGCATTACATCTTTCCATAGTGATGCACAAAGAGGTAACTTCTGTAAGGCTCTCTGATATAAACGGTGAACCTGTAAGATAGATATATACACACTTTCATCAGAAAACATGGCAGAAAACACTTTCACAATCCTGTCTGTTCCAAAGTACTACTTTACGATATATTAACATTCAAGTCAAAATGGTTGTGTTGGGCTTTTAGAGATTCCAAATATTTAGAGCTCTTGTTATGTTAACTTCTATGCTTTCATAGAAGTTTCTTTACTTTTAAAGAGAGGTCAACAAAAGGGGCAAAATAGCAAAAAGGAAAAATAGATGGCCCATCTGATAATTCAATTATGGATGGCTTACCTCTCTTTGTCCCTTTAGAACAATCTCAGCAGCAATGGCTCTAAGAGAAAAAAAGGAATATAGAAAAGGGAAAAAAAATTATATATCTTCAAACAAAATGAAACACCACCACTGGCAGAATACTGATTGTGGGAATCTGAGTACAAAACTTCCTGAAAGTAACAGGCTAAACTTCCAAGGAGGGTAACCTATAGTGAAAAGAAAAATTCAACAATTTTTATCAACTTTACAAGTATGAAGCAGACCAGTGTTTTGAACATAAATTAAAAAAAAAACCTCATAACTAGTTAAAAACACCTGGCACTAACATCTTTAAAATAAAAAAAGAAAATCAGACCACAACAGGGAAAACCCCCACATTTTAAAGTAGATGGTCCTAAAGTGTGTATAATAGACTTACTTGCTTTGTAACAGTATTGTATCTAAATGTTCTTTCGCATTAAAAGGCTAGCCTTTTTAAATTTAGAAACAACTATTCATGAGCATTTACTCATACTAGGTATTAAACCACAACAGTGCCCCAAACAAATCTACATTTAGAAATCTGTCTAGGGAGAAAAAAAATGCCATTTCAGATTTACCTGTCTGGAGCAAACCTTACAAATAAAAGCAATAGCTATAAAAACATGTACGTGATTGTTGCATTACATTTTCCAGGTGGCCAGGCATGTTGGGATATTATATGTAAACATCTTGGCTTGAAGTTTCAGAATCTGAACATTGCTTTCTTCCCATTCATGTTGAAGTAGCCTGTGAAGTACAGTCAGGAAAATGAACAAAGCATTGAAAGTATAGGGGACCCCAAATGTGCTCTATGAATAGAATGCATGAGGGACAGAGGTTGGTCAGGTAAAAGTCTATCAAAGATATTCAGCAAATATTTATAGAATGTCTCTTATGATAACTGTCCTGGGATAAGATGTATTAACTATCAGGAAGTCCATCAAGTTCTATGCGAATCCTCAAAAAAGTAAATAAAAGGGCATGTATTACTACAAACAACAAAAGCACTTCATTATGTAATCCTCTACCCCAAATGTTTTTAAGTTAGTGCCTTAATAGATGAAAGCAATTTTTTTTTTAATATTTTTTCTTTCTTAAAGGATAATCTTGAATGTTTCTAGAACTAAAATGAAAATATAGTGACTGTTAAATTCTTACCTAGGGGGCAAAAAAAAAAAGGTAGGGATAACTGTAAGAAGTACCAAAACAAGAAGTGGGGTTTTACTTACAATTAAACTACCTTTGCTCTAAAATGCTGATTAGAAACTAGTCAAAAATGCAATCACATTTTCTGTTTCACGTGTTTATCAAAGATGATTTTCCAAATTCAAACTTTTATTATTAGCTTCTGGATTAACATTAATTGGCAAGAAATTTAATTAGAGAACAACATGGCTATTTTTCTCATAAACTTAAATCTTTGAACTGTTTTTTAGACTTATACCATGTATCATCTCATACACATAATATGTGAAATATAAATAGTTCAAGACACAAAAGAATATTTGGTAAGTGCTTTAGGATCTTATAGAAGCTTACTAGTTATGTCATAATGCAAAAGGAACGGCTGCATAAATGGAAGTTGAAGCTTTAGTGTGCTTAAGTCCCTTTAGGATTTAAAATCTTAATTTTTCAGAGTAAAAGAATGGCGGTGCACACTTTTAATCCCAGCATCCAGCAGTTAGAGGCAGGTGGATTTCCCTGATTTCCATGCCAGCCTGGTCTACACAGTGAGTTCTAGAGTAGTTGGGGCTACACAGAGACCCTGTCTTAAAATAAACAAAATACAAGGAAAAAAAAAAAAAAAACCTACCAGAAGAAAAAAAAAAAAAAGAATGCTTATTCTACCAGAGCAAAGAAACTACAAATAAATGGTCAGAAATTCCCTTATTCTAATTAAATGTAGAAAATGCCTAGATCAGTGCTCAAATAGGGTTTGAAGGCTCAAGTTTAGGATCTCAATTTTAAGTAAACATCTCATGAGATTCTAGCCCATGCAAATACATTTGAGAGTAACTGACATATGAAAATCTCTTGATATTCTTCTGACATGTAAAATAGGTGCACTGCTTATAACGCATGTGCTTATGGCAGATGGTATGTATGTGCCTGGGGAATACAAGTGAATTTACTTGAATTAATTGCTCCCCTTAACAACCTGCAGTTTTCTAAAGTGGCTTTTCTATGACTATCTGAATATGACTTAACAAGCCTGAGATCAAAGAAGTCTATATTCGTAAAGAAATAATAGAACTTAAATGGTTTTTATCAAGTTTTCAAGAATAATTTTCCATGAAAGACTGAGAATCAAAAAATTTATTTTGTCTTACCTCAGTGCAAGTCCAGAATTAGTTGGCATAACTGTGCAAAACCGTTCCAAGGTTTTGGAATGCTGGGTCTTTGGAACACAGCTCAAATAAAAGAAAATAACCTGTGAAGGTTGAGGGAGGGAAACATGAATGCAACTAAAAAGTAGAAATCTAATTACCTATGGGTTTTAATGAGAAAAACAAAAAGGTCTCTGAGACACGAATATACAAATTATAATTATATATAATTAATTATATTAGTGACTTCCCAAATATGAATTAGAAAATATGGTCTCGTGATGAGAGCCATGGACATGGCCCTGACAAGAAGCCAGGAGTCCAGGTTTCTATTCCTGCATTGCAGGGCAAGTCATAGGGCTAATAATGCCTGCCCCATCTTGCTCATGCAATGTGTAAATGATTTAATGGCCACAAAGTGGTTTGAGACCCTGGGATAAAGAATAACATAGAAGCACAAAGCATAATAATTGGTTATCCTGATTAGCAGCTAAACTACCCAACAAGGGGGGGGGGCGGGGGGCAGCATGTGGCTGGGCATGGTGGCACACACACCTTCAATCTCAGCACTTGGGAGGCAGAGGCAAAGGTGGAGGCAGAGGCAAAGGTAGAGGCAGGCAGATCTCTGTGCGATCAAAACCAGCCTGGTCTGCATAGTGAGTTCCCCGTCCTACCCCTTCCTACCCCCCACAAAGCATATGTTTGAGTTTACACTGAACTTTAAGCAGGAGCTTTTGTTTTACATTGTATTGACTGAAAGGGGATTCTGAAAATAAAGAAAAAAAATCCATTTTTTTTTCATAATATACTGTTTGGTAAATGCATCATTAGATTCTACTACTGAAATTTAAAGCAGCACCTGATTTTCAACTTCACTATGCCCTGTACATGGGCTATTATCTGTTTGAAAAACATCAGCAAAAAGAGCAGCTACAATGTATATATGCTGATGTTTAGAGAGCCTTACATGGCACCATTCCTATACTTTGAAGAGGTAAGAATTATTGACAAGATTAACAGTGAATGTTGGGATAGTGATCCCAGGAAAAGCTCTCTTGATTTACGAAAGAGCAGTTTTGCTATCATGGTTAAAGTCCCTTTGTTATATAAAAGAGCATCTAAAGAAAAAAGTCTAAGTTCTTACCTGATTATGAAATTCATAGTTGGACCAGTAATCAGCACTGCTAAAAGGAATGGGGTATCGGGTAGGGACTGTAACCAAACATCTATTCACTAAATCAGTAAAAAATCTGAATTCTTGGATTTTGTTTCTGGATCCAGCAGCTCTATTATTGGCAAAGACAAGATAACTGTCAAAAGAAAAATACTGTATTTTAGAATAACTTAGAATAATTAAGCCAGTAACTCACCAAAGAAGCTGACCACCCTTTCCCCAACCATTTATGTTTACTCTAAAAATCCGATTCTTAAGAGAAACTAAAACTTACTCCATCCAAATCATCTGCACTATATCAGACCTCATGGCCACTCCTAATGCTGCCTCATATGCTTCCACCGTCTCTTTAACACTTGATTGAAGAGGATGACAAAGGCTGTTTAAGAAACAAAGGAAAACATGTCTACAACTCAAATGCATTAGGTGAGAGAATGACAAAGCATACTTCAAACATTACAGATATTATAATGAAATTATTTCAATCTTTCTTTTTTAGTAAATAATAAACCTAAGTATTTCTTTAGTTTTGCTTCAATGTCTTTTTAAAAATAACGTAATTGAGTAGTAAATACCAAAGACAGGAGGCCTGGCATACAATGTTTCTCTCCACAATGGGTAATGTCTTACCAGTAAATCAGCCACAAATAAGGAATTTGGTTGTTAAACGTGTCATCATCAAAATTCTCTTTACATAAACAGGCTGGAATGTCGAGTGGTCCTGGGATATTCAAGAGATATCTGAAAAAAGAAAAACCTAACATTATATGAAATTGTGCTTAGGCATACATGGATCACAAATGCAATAAAGAAAACCCTGAGTTTCAACTTAATTGAACTATATTTTACGAAAAAATGAACTTTTCCTAGGATCATGTTTACTCAAATTTTTATTTTTCTACCAATTATGAATACCTTCCCTAAAATTAATATTTAGTTCTATCATACAAATCATCTAATTAAAAATATAAAAGATAAAATGAGAATACCAAGTATCTGAAATTTCCATAAAATCTGTACTTTTCTGTGGAAGGGACAATATACTTTAGAAAGCCTGTATCTGAAATCTTTCAGACAGACAGACACACACATACCCCCATGAAAGCTTAATTTTGACATAGTAGCAGATAACACATTGGCCCAGAGGTATTTATCAAAGAGATCCATGATCCAAAAAAGTTGAGAAATGCTCTGAATTGTAGATATAATGTAATATAAATGTCATAGAACATTAAAAGCTCCAAGAAGCTGATTAGTAAAGAAATTTATTTGACCTTCAGTAGCTCAGCTTTCCTCCCAATGTATTTCCATCTGTTTACATCTCATACTTTTACCAGTGTCTTCATCTAATCTCGAACTGGCAATCTAGTATTATCATTTACACTGGGTTTTTAAAAGATTGCAAGGGTAAAGTTTTAATGCTCAGCCTAATTTTCAGGAAGGCAGCAAACACAAGCAACAGGACATGTGGAAGTCAGGTTATCCTTACTATCATAATTGGCTGCATTACCTTGAGCCATCTATCTACTTAGACTTCTAAGGATTTTAGTTCCCGCCACTGAAAACTGAAATGATCTTAAATCTAATATATATAAGACTGTACTGTACAATCTCCAGGGCCACTACTTCAAAGTGAATGAAATCAACTAACAGTCTAGCAATTCTCTTAACAGTGAAATTGATTTTAAAACAAATGAAAATTACCTTATTGTCATCTTTACACTAAATGTCACAGAGAAAGAGTTGATAAAAATTTAATTTCAAAGCCGGGCATGGTGGCACACACCTTTAATCCCAACAGAGGCGGGCAGATCTCTGTGAGTTCAAGGCCAGCCTGGTCTACATAGTGAGTTCTAGGCAGCTGGAGCTACAAGAAGACTCTGTCTCAAAAGACGCCCGCCCCCCCCCCAAAAAAAATCAATTCCAAGTAAATAATACAGTGCTACCAATTTTGCTTTACAAATTCTACCCAGAAAATATATTTTGAATGTATTAAGAGCACTGACTTCTACTTTAAAAAAACTGGTTATATTTATAAACTCAAAACTATAAACATCAGATGTATACACACAATAATCACAGCAATGACAAAAATTATCTCCTTAACTGTCATTCTCCTAATATTTGACTCAAAAGACTTTTTTTGTTTATTTGGTTTCAAGAAAGGGTCTCACTGTGTAGCCTAAACTAGTCTTGAACTTACATGTGTGCTGGGATCACAGGTGTGTGCCACAATGCCTGGCTAAATGACTTCATAAATTAATGAAAATCTTAGTGCAGACAAGAACTTCAGAATTATCTAAATAAATTTGGTATCTTTTTCTAATTCTTGGTGATATATGAGAAGTTCAAGAAAGAATAAAGAAAGATAGCTTAATGACAAGAATTGAGATGATTTGGAGGCATTCTAGTTATAAATTTTCATTGGTACTATCTTTTATTCTGTTTATTTAAACTAACATTAAGAAGATCTAAAGGCAAAATCTGGCATATCAATTACATTCATGTCTAAGGGAAAACCAGAACCAGTTTTTGTCTAAGTTTGAAAACTTAATCTAATCTTTAAAAAGGGAGAAAATCAGGTTTTGGGAGATGAACAATCTCTGAATTTCTTATAGTACATTTCTCTTCCATTAATTTGCATTAAAACTGATTTGCGTATAACTGTTTTTAAAATATTGACGTAGCAGAGAAAGGTCCTAAAATTACCAGGTTAATTAATTCACAGATGTGAAGACCCAAGCTTATAAAACCTGTAAGATAGGTGAACCAATTGCTTTTTAAAAATCTGGGTATTTTAAAAACAAAAATCTGACTTCCCATAACATGGTTGGTACCTAAGAAAATAAATCTATAAAAACAAAGATTTTATTTTCATTCATCAATATTTTCTATAAGAATTTTTTTTTTTTTTTTGGAGGGAGGGAGAGATAGTTTAGCAGTTAAGAGTGGTTGCTGCTCTTGAAGTAGACCAGAGTTCAGTTTCTAACACCAAAGTCAGGCACTCCAACTTGAGAAGATTCAACGCCCTCTTTTGGCCTTCATTGGCACTGTAGTCATATACACAAATCCAGAGACACGCACTCAGAAACAGACAAAGGGAACTATTGGCAACTTATCACTGCTGGGTGAGAGAGAGTTGGTCTTCTTTAGAAGCATGATGCTAAATAGGTTGACTAAGCTCCAGTGGATGGACTCACACCAAGAGACATTTGGGGACACAACTTGATTCAATAGGCCTTAACATATGTGACAGAATGCATAAAATCTAGAGGAAGGGTAAAGGTCCTTAAGAAAAAAAGGTCTGCTGATCCCCTATAGAGAACTGAGGAAGGAGGAAGTCTCCTCCAAAATCATTCTTCATGATCTGATGTGATCTCTTAATGTTGGAACAGAACTCTCAGCAAAGAAAGATAATAAATACAAAGCTAGTGAGAGAAACTGATGGGTGAGAAAAAAAAACTCTCTAAAACTTATATACATGCAAGCAAAACACTCATACACATAAAATTATTATATTTTTTAAAAACCAAGCCGGGCGTGGTGGTGGTGGGAGGCAGAGGCAGGCGGATCTCTGTGAGTTCAAGGCCCCTGGTCTACATAGTGAGTTCCAGGACAGCTGGGGCTACAGGGAGACCCTGTCTCAAAAAAGACCAAAAAAAAAAAACCCAACCAAATTGAAGAGTTACAATAGGTCTTACTATGCATGGTGCCTTTGATCCAAAATCCATAGGCATTTCTTATCTTGCCTCCATTTTGATTATTCTACTTACTCTGCTGCTCTTAATACTTCTGTAAGCAAGTACTCAAGTGCAAAATAGTCATCAGTCTAAAATGTAAGCAGAGCGCGCGCGCGCACACACACACACACACACACACAGTATCTTTCCACTGACCTACATTCTCTTTCTTCTACAAATCAAAGCTCTACAACTTACCGAAATAAGTCCAAGTTACTGTACTTTTCAAACCCAGGTTTAAAGAAGGATGCAATAAATTTCCGCAAAAATGGAAGAAGATTATCGCCTCGGTTCTATTTAAAAGAGAAAAATATACATCAGGCTTATAATGCTCAATAAAAATGTTTGAAAAGAGGAAAATTCTTTTTAAAAAATCACTGATTATGTTTCTTTAGTTAGATGGGGGATAGAATGAGTAGGTTTGGGAAACATTCAACTAACTTCTATACTGTCACTTCTTGTGTTGGTTGAGTCTAATTGTCAACTTGACACAAACCTAGAATGAATCACCTGGAAAAAGGACTGGCTAGATCAGGTTGGCCTGTATGTTAATTGATGAGGGAAGATTCACCCACTGTGGGCAGCACTGGCACTGTTCCCTAGAGGATACTGAACTGTTAAGAGCAGAAAGCAAACTGAGCACTAACAAGCATACATGCAATCACTTTCTGTTCCTGACTGTGGATGTGTTGTGACTAGCTGATTCAAGCTCCTGTTACCTTGACTTCCTTGAAATAATGGACTATAACTAGGAATTGTGATATAAAATAAACCCTTTCTCCCCTAAGCGGCTTTTTGTCAGGGTAGTTTATATAGCAACAGAAATGAATCTAGAACACCTGTGAATTAAATTCAACTAACTATTTATCTGATATTGCCACAAGACCAAATTCCATTCATCGGTATCTTAAGGAGCTATCACATTTGGCAATGAAGTACAGGTTTGGGCTGCAAATATGAGTAACATAGAGCCTGTGTTCATGAAGAGTTCTATATCCAATGGTACAACTATGGCAATAATAGAGGGAAAATCTAGCATGACCTACAAAGGGCAAAAGGACCAGGACATGCTTCCTGAAGAGAGTACTGATAAAGATTCCAATACAAAAACATCATATTAAAGATTTCTGAATCATTTTTTACCTGTAAGATGAAGAATTTGCACATATGATAAAAAATCTCTGAATTCTGAGGATTATTTTCAAATGCAGTAAGCCACACCAATCTGGCCTCATCATACTGATTTGTTTTCAAATATAAAGCAGCAAGGGCTTCCAATAACTGGCAGTTCATGGGACATGATTCCAATAAACATTTGCAAAGCTCCACTGCTGCCTCAAACCTTAACAAGAAAAAGAATGGCTCAACACACTTCTTAAAAGACCAATCTTTAACAGTTAGTTACTTGTTAAGTTTTACCTCTCTAGGATCTGGTGCAGAGCAATCATATTTGTGTAAAGTGGAAGGCAGACCTCTATTCTCTCTCCACTGGTAAGGTTCTCATCCGTACAAGCTTTCACTGCATCTATTACAAATACCACAATATGAACCAAACATACAATTATTTGACTATTTTGATCAGTGATCAAAAAAAAATGTCCTATCCCTTTGTCCATTATCCTTTTCATCTTCACTGAAATCCTAGCATTTACCCAAATGAGGTATTTCAGGTATCTTCAGACTCCTAAAATCCAATAGATTACTCTTACTTTTCCTGGGAAGAGAAGCAGCATTCAATACTGAGACCCCACACTTATCTATATTTTTACTCTCAATTACCTGAAGTTTCATGAAAATTCATTCCCCAAAAAAGCATCATAAAATTATCTTTCCATCTTTCTCTAATCACTTCAAAGGAGGTCTTTCTCTGATGCTTCATAGCTATTTAAGTATATCCCCCTGAACTAGATCTTTCCCTTATTCCTTCAAAATACACTTTTCCCCTGTAACGAGCCCTTCATCTGATCTTATGAGTGTCTTACAATGTTTGACATTGCACAACCATCACCATTTCTTCCTTTCCCAATACTGGAATAATGTGCCAGAATTATGGCGTTAAGTGTCATCAGTCTAAACGCAGCATTCAAAGTTTACTTAGATTTGTACCCAACCAAACTTAAATATACTCATTCTCATTTTATTTGATTAGCATGTGACAATGGTGCACTTCCCCTCTGGGGATGCAGAATCAAACCCACAGCCTTGAACATGCTAGGCCAGTGTTCTACCACTGATTTCACAAGTTCAACCTTCCCCCTTTAAAATATTTCTTCTTGCCAGGCATGGTGGCACACGCCTTTTAATCCCAGCACTCAGGAGGCAGAGGTAGGCGGATCTCTCTGAGTTCAAGGCCAGCCTGATCTACACAGTGAGTTCCAGGATAGCTGGGGCTACAGGGAAACCCTGTCTCAAAAAGACCAAAAAAAATTTCTTCTTAGAGGCAGGCAGATCTCTGTGAGTTTGAGGCCAGCCTAGTCTACATAGTGAGTTCCAGGCCAGCTGGGGCTACAGAGAGACCCTGTCTCAAAAAAGACAGACAGACAGACATACACACACACACACACACCCATCCCATCCCCACCCCCCTTCTTGGTTGTGCTTCCAAGAGATTATTTCCTCTTAGTTTAATTCACTAATACAAGATTTCCTTTTACTCCTTACTGCTATGCTCTTAAATTTCATTCTCTCAAAGAAAATAGCTCAAAAGGTATTTAGTTTTCCTAAAGATTTTGGGGATCCCTAAGGATTTCAGATGTGAGGTAGTTTGTTGGTTTGTTTGGGTTTTATTTTTTCCAGATTTTGGAATATTTGTATATACATAATGAGATTTACCTTGGTTATAGGACTCAAGGCTGAACACAACATTCATGTTCAAAATATACCTTATAGACATACCTGAAGGTAATTTAACACATCTTTAATGCATCTGTGTTTTGACTGTGACTGTATTATATAAGATCGGGTATGGAATTTACCATTTATAGCATCATGTTAACCACATCAGTACTCAAAAACTTTGCGATTTAGATTTTTGAACTTTTCGGATTTTGACCAAATTAGGGATGCTCAATCTATACTAAATAATTTACAATGAGAACACATTAAAAATCATAAACTACTTATAATAAATAACTTCTGGGGCTAGAAAGATGGCTCAGCAGTTAAGAGCACTGGCTGTTCTCACAAAGGACCTGGGTTTGAGTCTCAGCACCCATATGTTAGCTAACAACTGTCCTAACTCTAGTTCCAGGGGACTCCAACGCCCTCTCTGACCTCTGCGGACATTGCATTACACACATGCAGGCAATACACTCATACACACAAAATAAAAATAAAATATTTTAAAAATAAATAACTTCTATGTTAATAACCCTCAAATCCATTGATCTATCCATAAATGCTCACTTAAGGTCAGCTTTCTTATTTCCTCTGCCAACAATCATTTTTCACTTAAGATGACCAATCATTCAAAAATACTACTACTTCCACAATTAGTCTGAGTTATTAAGTTTTCTATTAATATCACTTTCCTTTTCTCAGTCTTAAAAACCTGGAAATCACCTGTGACCATTCTTTCTCTTCTTCCCTAGAATTTTATCCTCTACTACATCTCTTTGTAGTAACTTGAGATGTCTCTAATAAACACTATTTTTCTGTGATTTTTCTTTTATTAAAAATTTTTATCACATTTATTTGTGCATGCATGCACGCACGCACACGTGCACACGTATACATGAACATGCCATGCAGTCAGGACAACTTGCAGCAACTCATTCTTTTCACACCATGTGGGTCCCAGGCATTGAACTCAGGTCTTCACACTTGGCAGCAAGTGCGTCTATCTGCTGAGCCATCTCACCAACCCTGTGGTACTTCTTCTTATACCTGTTATAGCAATGATCTTCTGGTTGGTTTTCCTATATGTAGTAAAATTTCTCTTCTATCATAGTCTCTCACTTTTAAAGAATATCTACTGTCAATCACATCTGCAACATTTGGAAAGGCCTTTAAAATTTGTCAACAAGTCACTAATCGAGCTTAATCTTTCCTATTTTCTAGCAAAATATTCACTCTTATTAATTTATTATTTTTAATTTTATGTGTGGGGTAGTCTGCTTGCATGTAATACATAGTGTTTTGCCTGAATGTATGTAAGTACCCCATGTGCATGTAATGCCCGCAGAGGCCAGAAGAATCCCCTGGAAATGGAGTTACAGATGGTTTGTGAGTCACCATGTATAGCTCAAACCCTATCCTCTGAAAGAGCAGCAAGTGCTTAACCACTGTACCACCTCTCCAGCCCCAGAATTCTATTTTTTTGTCTTTTTGAGACAGGTTCTCCCTGTAGCCCCAGCTGTCCCAGAACTCACTATGTAGACTAGACTGTCCTGGAACTAAAGGTGTGTGCTACCACGCCCAGCCAGAATTCATTTTATAAGGATTCTCCAATTTCTCTTCAAATTCATTGTAGAAATTCTTATCAATTTGTTGTTTTTCATTTACTTAGCTCCTCTAACAGGAATGACCTTTCCTTTCTTCACTGGATTATTCAACAAGCATTTACTAAGCATTAAGTAAACTGTAGGAATTCATCAAAAGCTCTTAGATAATACAGAGAACCTAGGTCTACATCTTTGAGAAGACCTACTTGGCACATCACAGTCCTACTTCAAAGCTAAGTTCCAACCCTCAGTTCCTTTATAAAGCCTTAGAATGTACCAACCTACAGTAATCTCTGGATTTGTATTAAATAACTGTAAATCACAGATTCTTGTTTCTCTTGTAGAATACAATTTACATTATATACTAATACACTACATATGACCTTATATACTTAATAATTATGTCAAATGCATACATCTTATCTTCTGAGTGGGTTATATACTTATTTTGGGAAGGAACAAGCTTTAAACCAATTAAGTGTCCAATGGCTGATATGTGTAGAATAGAACAGCAATCAAAGGCATTGACAGAAATTAACTAAATGAAAAGACAAAACATATCCTTTAAAGCTTCCACTTTAATGGACTTCCAGAATAACCAAATAACAAGCAAACGTGCTTCTTCCATTCAATCAAATCCGCTAACCTGCAACCTATATTATCAGTAAGTGTATATGTACGTGCATGCATGCAGATACACATATATTTATTAACAATACATTTAACTAATATCCTTTGCCATAATTTAAAAATAATTCACATAATTTAGTTTTTCATTTTCATCAATGTCAAAAACCAGCTATCTAATTCAGTAACTAAAAATATTTAGGTAATAAGTTGAAATTAAAGCTTGTATTTATTCTTCATGGAAAATTGTACTAATGAATGAATTGATGTTCTAAACATCTGTGCTATAATTTGTAATGGTTGATGTTATAATTTATAAACATTACTTACCTTCAAAAACTGCTAATAATAAGTCAGGATTAGTTTTTACATCTTGAACTGCTTGCCATGGCATTACAAATGGTTCAGTGTTAACAATTCTTGAAGGATTAGCATTAGATGGATCATAAAATTTTGAAGGGAGAATGTTGAATTCAATAAGATGTATGTAGGCCAGCCACGCCAAACACCGATCATTTGTTCTAAGGTATTCAGCTACTATCTCATCATTAGCCAATTTTAATGCATTCTAGGTAAAATGAAAAGAATAATTTGAAGTGTTTTTTTAAAAAAACGGTTCCTATTCACAGTAAGATTCAAATCTAAATAAAACTGTTATACTCTTTAAAGTGATTGTTAAAAATATCTAAGTAAAAAAAAGGATTTTGTTGTTGTTGTTGAGTGTGTATGCAAGCCACGAGTGTGATTGTGCACACCTCTCAGCTCTTGGGGGGGGGGGGGGGCCCAGAAGCAGGCAAATCCAGGCCAGCCTGGTCTACATAGGGAGTTCCAGGTCAGCTGGGGCTACAGGGAGACCCTGTCTAAAAAGACAAAAAAAAAATGTATATGAGTATTTTGCCTGCATGTAAGTGTACTACATGCACACAACGCCCTCAGATGCCAAAAGAGGGTGTCTGATCCTCTGGAAGTGGAGTTACCGGCAGTTGTGAGCCTCCATGTGGGTGCTGAGAACCAACCCCATGTTCTCTCTAAGAGCAGCCAGTGCCCTTCACTGTTGAACATAAAATTTTTAATGAAAAATCTCAAGACTAACATAGTGAAATAAGACAAAATGTATTAAGTGTCCTAATACCTAAAATCAAGTAAGTTAAAGACAAAAACAGTACTTAAAAAACAAAACAAAAACCAACCTCCCAAAACCTGTATCAATAGAGATGATTTTTATTACGGACTAATTCTTTTAGAGTTTTTATTCTGAAGTTTTCCTGGTGAATACTTAATACAGAATCTTTCCATGGAAACCTTGTAATGGACACTAAAAAAGACAGTGCCAAACAAATGTGGAAATGTCACACAACTTGATGGAACATGGCAAAACAAGGGTTCAAATCCAAAGTCTGTGCCTCACCACTAAACAATTGCTACTCATGTCTCAGACCTTTATAAATACTCTCCAAAATGAAATTATATACTATAATAAATAAACGTTTACCTGTAAAATTGCTAGTGCACTTTGACATCTTCCAGTAAATATGTGTAGCTGAACTCTAAATAAAAGAGCCTCTAAGAGCTGAAAGGACAGAATATCTGATATTTCTCGCTTGGCTGCGCCCATCAGAAACTCCACCATTCTCTCACATACATAATCTTTTTCTTCAAAGGTGCTTTCTAGATGCAGAAACTAACCAAAAGGGTTTTACATAATTAATCTTGCTGAATAGGAATTAAAGGTGCACATTTTTTCAACTTTCATTAAGATGTTATCTCTTATCAAATGTACAGTTTCTACAAAAATGCATAAAACTATTTTCTAGATGTCTCCTGTCACAGATTAGGAAGTAAAAATCACATGAAATCATCTTCAAATTATCACTGAAAGCAATCTCATTTAGTTTCTCTGAATCACAACAAGATCATGATGGATATCCAAAAGCTTATGTTTATAATCATATACAATTTGTGTTTCTTAAGTGTATGACTATTTAAAACTTTAATAGGACCCGGTTATATGACTCCTTGGCATATACCCAAAGGACTCATCCTATTGTAGAGACACTTGTACAACCATGTTTGTTGCTGCTCTTTTCACAATAGCTAAGAGATGGAAGCAACCTAAGTGCTCCTCAACTAACGAGTGCTTAACAAAAATGTGGTATATTTACATAATGGAGTTCTATTCAGCAGTAAAGAAAGATGAAATAATGAAATTTGCAGGTAAATGGATGGATCTAGAAACTGTTATACCAAGTGAAGTAACACAGACTCAGAAAAACAAATGATATATGTTCTCCCTCATATGTGGATCCTAGAACCAAATCCTTTTAAATTCCAGGTCCTATTAATAAGATGTTGCTATACAGCACTCCCTACTGCATGAAATAACTACCATCATCAAAACTTCAGCTGAGCCTAATTGCTAAACATTATCACAACTGGGCTTGTTGACCATTGTGCTCATTCATTAAAGGAGGGCCAAGCAGGGTCATTGGACCTCACCGCATTATCCAGCCACTCTTCCCAGCCAACTGTATGTAATCTGACCCTAATCATACACAGCCTCCTGGATTTGGGGAGGGCTGAAGTATACAATCTGGGGAAGGCTAGGAAGAGAGGCATGACCCATCCTGGGTAAAGGCTTTCCAGTGTGCATACCCTGAGGTCATACATACACCTCAGCAACCCCTCAGTTATCTCAGTAAGTAAGCTCAATAAACTCATTTGTTCCCCAGTAAGACTTCATCAAACATTGGCTTGACACTAGAACCTTGAAAGGGAATGAGCATTGCTTCGCATCCCCAGGAAAAGAAGTCTCACAACAGATGGAAAATTTATTTGTTAATGCTCTTATGTCTCAAAATTTAAAAAAAAAAAAATTGAGAATGCAAAAGATGTTAAAAGGATATGAGAATGGAGATATTTTCTAAAATAGGAAAAATGATAAAGCCTAAACAAGTGATGAAAGTCTCTTTAGGTTTGTTATGATATATAAAGGATGAGACAAAAATAATACAGACATAATCTTAAAATGTCTATGGTCATAGTTAAGGAACAAAATATATATCTAGTCAAGTTTATCTGAGAATATTTGTTTTTTGACCCAAGCCTTATCTACATAGCACATGATAATTAAAAGTACCAGACTGGTGGAACTAACCTTATTGGATGTTTCACAGCCATAGTTTTAGGCCTATATTAATGTGGTCAGAGGGACAGTTTTTAACCCCTTGCCCTCCAAGGTCAACTAAGTTCCAGAGGACTATGGAACATCTCTCAAAATGTCCTGTAACTATGGTGAGTCACCTGCCCTCTTGTTCAGGGAAGACATGGAGACCCCACCAGATAGACTTGAAGCAGTGTCTAATCAACAAAGAGGAGGAGGGTCAACTCAGAGGAAACATCTCATTCATGCTTCCAAGTGAAGCCAGACATGGTCAAGCAGGACCTTTGACTTATCTTCACATAGATGGAACTGGTAAAAGTAAGGAGCCAGGTGCTCCTCCCAAGCCCATGTGACCCCTGAGGAACAGATCTTCAAATGACCTTAATTGTAAAAATAAATTGATTTATTTGGGCCAACTGTATGGTCTTAATCACCCAAAAGGAAAGTATAACCAAATAGTAGAGTCATCAGTATACTTCTTTAAGAGTTCAAGAGATTACACTTCCTGGACATTAGGCTTTAGTCTATATAAAAAGTTATTTAGACAATTATTTCTCATTGATGATTTTGTTCCTAATCAGAAAGTGCTGCTCAGATGTAGGACTTCAAATCCTGGTCTCCAATACTGTAGTGCCCACCTGTAGCTAAGGGAGACAACCAGCTACTGTTCTTAAATGATGGATAAATTTGTTTTTTCCCCCATCTAGAAGCCTCTGAGAGGGGACTGACACTGATTCTAACCACTGCAATAGCTATCAAAATACCTGAAAGCAAATCCTGAATCCATCACTCTAGAGTCCAGCCTTGGAAGACAAAAGAAAAATGAGGAGGAACCCAACAGAGGGATGCTTTTGGAATCCTTTATCAAGAAATTCCAATGGACGTTCATATGAG
>NW_008339767.1:3313459-3341987 GCF_000622305.1 Nannospalax galili | reverse complement strand
AGAACTTGTAATGCTACTACTCTTGCTTTTACTTCTCCTTCACATCTCCTATTCATGATTCAAAGACTTTCTTTTCCTCCTTGAGATAAGAATTATGCAATTTGGGAGTCTTTTAGTTAGACCCACTGAAGGGGTACTCCAATTGCCTCACCCTGCGTCCCATGGAAGAAGCCAGAGCGGTCTGTGTCCCAATTCCCTATTGGAAATTTGGGTAACCTCTTCAGGGGAGGGTATGATAATAGGAGGTAGGAATTGGCTAGGCAGTTACAGTAAAAAGACTCCAAAGAAAAGTAGCCAGTTTCTTGGCCAAAACTGACAATGTCCTTGGGCCTCTTAGCAACCTACTCTGTTCCAAAAGCCAAAAATATCGAAAATATTTGGGAGCTTGTATCTAATCCTTAAAAGATTTTAGGGTTACTTCTTCAGAAGGGGGAATGTTAAGAGTAGCCAAAAGCCCCATTTAAAAATAAAAAATCAAAGATGAAGAAAAGAGTACATGAATTTATCAGAAAGTAATGGGGAGATATGGGAGGAGTTGGAGGGGAGGGAGTGGGCATGGACTTGATCAAAACACCTTATATGCATGTATGAAATTCCCAATAAATAAATTATTTATTAAAAAAATAAAATGAGAAAGGAAAAAAAAGAATAAAACCTGCAATAGAAATTATATCAAAACATGTAACCACCAGGCGAGGTAGCTTACACCTTTAATCCCAGCACTCGGAAGCAGAGTCAGGAGGAGCTCTGTGACATCAAGTTTAGCCTGGTCTACATTGGGAGTTCTACGCCAGCTAGGGCTGTAGGGAGACCTTATCTCAAAAATAAATACATACCAAACAAATATAATGAAAATCATTACATCTTTTATATACTCCTAATTTAGTCTAAACTGTTTCTCAGAACTCAAAAGTTTTATACAACAGGAGAAATTTTTATAAAAAACAAAATTTTCATGTTTTACAAGACCTACAGTAAACTTTGCCAAAATTAAAAGTCTGTAATAGTTTAATGCCTAATGATTTTATATTTTGTCCTTACCAGTAAATTGAACCAAAACAATCATGTCTTCATTAAATAATTTCTCTTGTTTAGTCAAAATTTATTTTGACAGAAGTGAATGAAACCTGGAAGTCAGTCAGTAAATCTACATCCAGATCAAGCCTATAATCTATTAAACTACATGCCAATATTTAAGATGTCCTAAGGAATTATGAGCATATATATATCCCAACCTTGTGACTGTTATCTTTTCTACTCACCGTCCAAAAACTTTGATAATCAGGAGCATATTCAACAGCTGTTTCACACATTTCCTGCACCTCCTCCTTAGTTCCTCTTTTTGAGAACAATCTGAGGTAATGACACCAGATTTCTGGATTGTCTTTATTGTTTTCCAACGCTCGAGCCAGCACATTTAAAGCAGAATCCAAAGATTCTGAACACAGTCTATATGTTTAAAAGAAAGGGAAAAAGTATTTAATTACAAAATGCTTAAAGAATTAAGAAAGCAGCTCAGCATGCAGGTGCATGGTCCTGGGTTCAGTCACTAACTGCAAAAACTAAATAAATTATTTTTTAAAAATGCTTTAACATTTAAGTAGGCTAATAATAAGCCTATTTAAAGTTTCACTTTCTATCAGAACTTATCAAGAAGCCAGAGTCACTATGACAGAGTAATGAGGATTTTAAAAATCATGTCTATCAAAAATCAAAAGGTCCTGATTTCCCATAGACCCATTAATTTCTTTTTAAGTGAATATTCAGTAAGCATTTTTACCACAGGAAAAAAAATGTTACAAAACCACTAGAATTATCAACTTCAAATGTGCTCTATGTCCATATTCAGCAATACCTTTTATGATTCATACTGTTTGGAAATAGGAAAAGTTAATCAACTCTCTCAAGGCCAGCTACTGCCAGCACAAAATATCAAAGCTTTCAATATAATAGTTCTTTTCAATGTTCAAGGGCTTGCTATCTTTTAGAAAAGATAATTCTCTCTCCTGATCCTATTCATAAAATAATGTACAGTTCTTTTATCCTTTGCTCAATAAATGAGTCAGAAAAGAAAACACTGTAACTTATCCCATTCAAATGGAAATGGCACACAAGGAAAGTTAAATAAGTACTATGTTCAGGTATGTGTGGTTTATTAGCACTGTGCAGTATTGCCTTGTTTAACAGATTTTATATTAAGTTTTAAGATAGGTCTATCACCATATCCTATTTAAAAAAAACAGAATTATTATACTTTAAAAATTATGGTTATAAAAAATATTTTACCTGGCTTGCATGTCTCTCCTATCAAAAAAGTGGAAATTAAAGTAAGCAATTTGTAATGGAAACAATTAGTTGTGAGTTAAATCAATCAATTCCATTAGAATTTGAAAGCTGTTAGATAACTTAAATCGCCATTGTAAATTAATCTAAAATTTAACCTGTTCCACTCATAAAATTTTACAAAGAGTTGTAACTGGGGGATAGAGATGGTCAGCAGTTAAGAGCTTGTACTGCTTTTGCAGAGGACTCAAGTTTGGTTCCCAGCACCCTGTCAAGAAGTCCACAACCACTTGTAACTCCAGCTCCAAGAGCACCTGCACTTGAGTATACAGACCCGTAACAGGTACATGTGCACACATACACAAGAAATAAAACCTTTAAGTGATTATAACTACTTGAGCTTTCTTAAATCAATGCACTGTCACTAAGATCCTAAAAACTTCAGTATAATTTATAACAAATCCAGAGTCATGGATACAAAATGAAGTTTTACCAATAAACTTTTCAACTACAATTAAAAAAAAAAAATTTGGCTTGTCAAAAACAAAACAAAGTTCAAAGCCTGGTATAATGCTACGTCCCTTGTAATACTTGGGAAGTAGAAGCAGGAAGACCAGTGGTTCAAGGTCATCCTCAGCTACACAGTGAGTTCAAAGACAATCTAGGCTATAAGAAAGCCTGTCTAAAAAGTAAATAAAATAAAATAAAAAACTCAGCCCAGAGTGGTACCTCACACTTGCAATCTCAGCACTTTGGAGGCTGAGGCACAAGATTTCCTGAGCCACATAATGAGTTTCAAGGCGGCCTAAACAAGAACAAGAATCTGTCTCAAAAATGAGACTCTACCAATGGGAAAGAAACCTGATAACCACAGGCGAAATAAATAAAAAATAAAGGTACAAATATTTCACAACAATTGAAGCTAACCTACCCCTCATCTTGATTTAAGCACTTGTATGCAAGCTTGAGCCAAAGTTGTACGTGAGAAGGGTTTTCAAGTACACTTGCTTCTAAATTAGCAATGTCATCAGTTTCACTGGTAAAATATCTAACATCATCTGGAGTAACAACAGTATCCAAAGCTGGAACATTTATTTGGTTCTCTGGTCGGAAAGCTGTAAGAAAAATTGTTAACCTTTTTAACAATTCAAGGGAAAAAAATTGGGTCTTAAATATTTGGTCCTCTAATATTCTAATGACAGTAAGTATATTGTAAGGCATATTGTCATGCAATTTATCATTAAACCTAGACACTTCTGACCATGAAAAATGGTGTTATTACATACAGTCAGAACAACAGAAATAAATAGGACTTTGCTAATAAACTGTAAGTGTGGTCTGCTAGCAGACTAGAACTGTATTAATGGTGTTAAGTACATTAAGGGCAAGTGATAGCAATGATAAATCAATTGTGAATTTGAACTTAAGAATTCAGGGGCTGGAGAGATGGCTCTGCAGCTAAGAGCACTGGCTACTTTGCAGAAGACCTGGGTTTGGTTCCCAGCACCCACATAGCAGCTCACAACCATCTACAACTACAGTTCCAGGAGATATGACATCCTTTTCTGGCCTACATGGGCATTGAATGCACAGGTGAACTTACATATAT
This sequence comes from Nannospalax galili, assembly GCF_000622305.1. Taxonomy (NCBI): domain Eukaryota; kingdom Metazoa; phylum Chordata; class Mammalia; order Rodentia; family Spalacidae; genus Nannospalax; species Nannospalax galili. The sequence continues at coordinate 3,338,095 of NW_008339767.1, read as the reverse complement.
TCAGGCAAAACACTCATACACATAAAACAAAAATAAATCCAAAAAGACATTTTTAAAAAATAACTTAATTCAAAGTTAAAATTTAGTCATGATGATGCACACCTGAAACCCCAGCAATCAGGAAGTAGAGGAAGGAGGCTGAGTTGTTCAAGGCCAGCCTTAGCTAGCCTTAGCTACAAGATTATGCCTTGGGAGGGGAGAAAGGGAGGGAAAAAATGTATAGTTAAAATTGACAAAAATGATTCCTTCTATATGTAAACTACAGTACTAGGCCAGGCATGGTGGTGTATGCCTTTAATCTCAGCACTCAGGAGAAAGAAGCAGGTGAATCTCTGTGAGACTGAGGCCAGTTCCAGGCCAGATGGAGCTACAGGGAGACCCTGTCTCAGGAAGACTAAATAAATAAAGGAAGTAAAATAAACTGGAGTACTGCCACATTAACACAAATAAGTACATGAGACTGTATGTGCTCAACAATGAGACATCCATTCACTGATTTCTAAAAAAAAGATATTTTAAAAAATCTACATATATGGGGGCTGGAGAGATGGCTCAGTGGTTAAGAACATGGTTGTTCTTGCAGAAGACCCCGGGTTGAATCCCAGCACCCACAACTGTCCATAACTCCAGTTCCAGGGGATCTGATGGCTTCTTCTGTCCTCCACAGGCATTGCACAACACAGGTGCACCTACCTACATGCAGGCAATACACTCATACACATATAATAAAAATAATAAATAAAATATTTTTAAAAATCTACATATATGCACTTACCGCATATATGTAAGTGCACCTGCACATATCAGAAAACACTGTCTCAAAGAAAAAGCAGAAGAGAACATGTGCTCTCCATGACACCGGCGAGGTAGTAGTTTTCAAATGTGGGCAGTAATGCTTTGCTGACCCCTCAAGCATGTTTGCAAATACATGAGGCAGCTATATTTATTACTGAGTGTTGCTTCCATTTACAGGGCAAAGAGCATGAAGGAAAACATCCTGCAATGCCAGGACTAATCCTGCTCAATGAATATCTACACTGTAAACATCAAGGGTATCACAGGTAAGAGAATTAAAAAAAAAAAATTCAATGATAGCAGTTTTGTTTTTTCTTTTTTGTTTGTTTTGGTGGTAGGGTCTCCCTATATACCACTGGCTAGCCTTGAACTTGAGCTACAGACCAGGCTAGATTCAAACCCACAGAGTTCTGCTTGCCTCTGACTCCTGAGTGCTAGGATTAAAAAAAAAAAAAACCATACAGGGCCTAGAGATCTAGACGTCTCAGTGGTTAAGAGCACTGGTTACTCTTGCAGAAAACCCAGGTTCAATTTCTAGTACCCATATGTTGGTTAACAATAGTCCATAAGTCCAGTTCCAGGTGATCCAATTCCCTCTTCTGACCTTCACAGGCACTGCACGATATGGGTGCATTTATACACATGCAGACAATACACTCATACACATAAAGTTAGAAAAATTAGCAGCATATAAAGATACAACACCACATCTTAAAAAGTTTGGATCTCGAATTGGATAACTTACCATATTTAATTGGTCCAGTAGACTGTTCCTCATCACTACTGAAGCTATTCTCTGATATAGGTTTTCTCCAGAACTTTGGCTTCCATTTTCTCTTATCTTTGTAGGTTGTAAATGGAGGTGCTATAGTGTAAGCAGAAGACTGATGTAATAACTAGGTTTTTTTTTTTTTATTGATTTGAAGGTTACTCAAAAAGTATTTCAAAACAACACATTTATTTTGATCATGGTAGTAAAAAACATTCTTTTATTTAAGAATAAAAACTCCCCCACAGTCTACAATCATACAGAAACTAAAGGTCATCTTTAGAAGGATATACACACACACACGGGGGGGGTGGAGGAGAGAGGAGAGAGAGAGAGAGAGAGAGAGAGAGAGAGAGAGAGAGAGAGAGACTGACTTACTATGACCTTTACTTTCATTGATATTGCTAACAAGGAGAACAGCCATCTGGTCCATTGACATTCGATCTTTGTTTACTCCAAAAAGTTTTTCAACATATTTTTCTGAAAATGAAGAGAAACACTAATTTTTTAAAACTGTAACAACGAGGCTAAAAGTATGATGCAAAAAATAATAAGAATTAAAGCAGCATATATGGTACTAGTCAGTAACTCCTATGAACTATGAAAAAGCAAGGCTATGTTAGCTTAACTAGTATGACAAATCCCTCCTACCATACCATACAACTAAGTATAAACTGGTGGTGATGGGAGATTTTTCCTAAAATGAACTAAATTATTATGTAGAAGTTGAAGGCTCAAACCAGGAATGATCAAATTTATTCAGTGACATTATAATCACTCTAAAAAGTGATAACACTAAATTTAATAAATATCAATTCCCTTACTTCCAAAAGACTATTTGTCACCAAAATCTGGGAGAAAATTTTAACAAAGCCAATTCACAATGTTTGCTAATAATCTATCATTTCTATAATATAAAAATTTATAATAAAGTACTATCTATTTCATTATGGATTTCAAAACAAAAAAAAAGCATGTTAATTTATAGTCTCCTATACCTTTAAAAACAGTAGAAGAAAATAGGGCCTATGTAAAATCATTAGTAAAATGCCTATACAAATAGGATAATATTTTTTCCTAAATAAACCGAACTATTTGGACAGGCTCTGTCTGAAGAATATTCTGCAATCCTGGAAATGTTTTAAAGCTCTGCTGCCCTACTGACCAACACTGCAACACAGGTTCCTGAGCACTCAAGTATGGCTAATAAGATTGACAAACCGGGCTTTAAGTTTACAATTACAACATGTAGTTAGTGTCTGGTATATTGGATAGAGCAGATCTAGGTAGGTGTCATAGATGAATATGTTGAATTATTAAAAATGTCAACAACTCGGTCTCAGCTGTTAAGAGCACTGGCTGCTCCTGCAGAGGACCTGGGTGCAGTTCCCAGCACCCACATGGTGTCTTAACAACCATCTGTAACTCCAGTTCCAGGAGAATGGACACCTGCTTCTGACCTCCGCAGGTTTGCAAGTACATGGTGCACTTATATACATGTAGGCAAGGCATTCATACACAGGAAATAAAAAAATCAAAAGAAGCCAACAACTGTCTATACAATTTTTTTTTTTATTTCCTAAATTCAACAAGAAGTCTTTACACACCTGCCGCAGAAGCAATTTCCTCCTCAGTGCTTGTCTCTGAGCAGCCAATCAAAGACAGATTATATGAGAGAATATCCTGAAACAGCTGTTTTCGGCTAAGTGTATAGTCTTGTGCATGCTGCCTAAAATAAAATGACAGCACAAAAAAAGATAATCATGCACTTACGAAAGTTAAGCAACCATGAGTCTCTAAGTTTCCTTTTCATTAAAAACTACTCACCACTGACAATCATCATCATTACATGTTCCTGTTAAATCAAAACGGCAGAAACACTGATCTGGCTCAATCATATTACTGTATGATACTGAACTTAGGGGAAGCTTTTCCTTGGTTCGATAGTATGGACTAAATCTAGGAAGAGAATGGATAGACACATCATGTTCCATAAACATTTCTCAGAGACCTAGGTTTCTTCAATTTTTCTTTTTAACTTAAAACTTCTATACTTTAAGCTGCTTATCTGATTAAATCAACAGTAAAAAAAAATAACTAGAAACAGCCAGAATATAAATAGTAGGAATAAGCTACTTTGATAATGGAAACATGAGATTTCAAGAAGAAAGCTAGGTAAGGTGCTGCACAACTATAATCTCAGCATTTGGGAGGCTGTGGCAGAAGGATCACAAGCTGGAGGGAGGCTTACGCTACATAGTGCATTCAAGGCAACCCCATCTCAAATAAAAAAGAAAAAAAAGTGGGGGAAATAAAACAAGCCTACAGAACTAAGTACTTTACTTAGTAAGTGTTTTATGCCTATTATCAAACTACACCTATTTAACAGCCTCACAACTTCTAGTATTCTGAAAATGTTTTGGGACATTAATCATTTGAGAATGTTTAAATCAACTTTATAAAAGTTAGCTAAGGATGACTGGAGTGGTACAATTAAAATCTCCAAATTAAAAATCTTTAGGTGCATGCAGGCACAGTGGCACACACTTACATTTATAAAAAATAAATAAATAAAATAGAAATTTTCACAAGACTCTATTCCTAAAATACCTAATAGAAATCTAGAATTCCTAATTTCATTAGAAGTCAGAAACTGGAATTTGAAGAGAACTGATGAACCCAAGGAGCAAGCTAAACCTCATTTACTGATACAACCTGTGTATAACAGCAAGATACTTTTATTCTCATAAAAAGACATGTCCATTTTCCAGGGACCATGACTAAATGCTTTTTTATTAACAAATATTCAACATAAACTATTAAGAGCCAGAGTAATCCTGAAATTCAAACTTAATCGAATCTTTTCTTACCTGTAGGATTTAAAAACTAGAAGAGGACTATGGTAGGGTCTAAAAGGACATGGTTTCACTTCTGTTGTTTTAATCTGTGCTGTAACAAAATCCATATCCACAGAAATCTCCTGCAAAAAGCAACCAAAATCACAGTAATTCCATAAAGCTAGTGAAGTGTAAGTAAATTCTAGATCTTATAGAGAATATGAAATATTCACTTACCTGACCATGCAAGATCTTTTTAGTAATTCCTGTGGTCGTTTTTAAAATCAATTGTTTTAAGCTGTCAGCTTTTGAATACAATTTTTGTAATTCACCTATTTTTAGCCCTAGAAAAAGTTCTGGCTTTTCTACAGCACTTTTACTAAGTTTGTTTATGCATTCTTTGTTAGGTGTATCAGTGTGCTTAAGATTAGGTTTAGTAAAAGCATTAGACTCTAAGAAGGACCTTCTTCGTTCTCTGTTTGAACCTGACAAAACTTCATCATCAACATCATTTTCTTCTGTGTCCAGAGTTAATTTATCTTGTGTCAGATCATGAAGTGAGGGTTGAGGTAAAGAAAATTCAGGCTCCTCTTCCACAACTGGAACAATATTTTGTTGTTCCTTTGCTTTACGGGCTCTGGCTTCTTTTAATTTTTGAATTTTCAGGGCATATTCATATTCTAGCTTTTGTAATCGCATTTTCTCCATAGCAATTAGTTCTGCTGAATGCTTTCTTGGACTTGATATTGGAGAATTATCCAGTCTCATCATTTTGTTAGGCTGGGAGAGAAAAACGAAATATTTTATATCACTCTGATTCTATACACCAGTTTTCAAAACTGTGATATCACTATGATAAATACAATAACCAACATCACAAAACCAAACTGGCAAGTACAGCAAAACAGAGTTTAACAAGTCAGTAACAGTTTTGCTAGTTGACCAAACACTAAAGCCAAAGAAAATTTTAAAAACAAAAATGTGGATGTCATTTAAAAACAAAGTTGTAATCTTCTTCTCTTTGAATTTCCAAGAGAGTTTGAGCTACTTTATACATTTCTTAGCCTCAGAAGTATCATAAAAACCTTCTACTTTCCAAAAATATTTCTACAAATAACTTACTCCAAGGCAATCTTGCTCCAGTTTACGTTTTCCTAGTTCTTTACTAGCCACTGCCTTTGCCCGAGCAAGCTCTTCTCCGTATTTCAGAGTCAAAGCTTTCTTAATGGCAACACGCTGTTGAACTCTATGGATCTGAAAACAACAACAACAACAAAAAAAAAAAACAGAAGATGTAGATGAAAATCTTACGGAACATCTTTTCAAATATAAAAGCTTTAATGATATTTAACTAAAAGTTAAAGTATTCCAATATTATGCTTCAATAAAAAACTACAGGTTACAGAGGCTAGAGAGATGGCTCCCCAGTCAAGAGCATTGGCTGTTTTTGCAGATCTGGGTTCGAATTCCAGCACCCACATGGCAGCAAACAATCATCTGTAACTCCAGTTCCAGAGAATCCAACACCCTATTCTGACCTCCAAGGGTACCGCACAACACACGTGCACTTACATACAGGCAGGCAATACACTCATGCACACAAAATTAAATTACAGGTTACGATATTTTGATGGCTTTAATTTCATTCCTTGTTTTACAGAAAAAAATGGCCTACAAAAATGCACAATAAGCCCAGCATGGTAGCCCATGCCTTTAATCCCAGGAGACAGAGGCAGACAGATCTCTGTGAATTAAAGGCCAGCCTGGCGTAACTTTTTAAAAAATATTACTTGCTCCTGAAGCTTCTTCAAAAATATCCTGTTAACACTGAGAATCTTCTCAGCTGCTTGAAGCTGTTCAGTAAGTTTTGTAATTTTTGTCTCAGCATTTCGAACAGATTCTTTCTTCTTGGCTTCTTGCAATACTAAATTCTTTAGAACTGATTCATCTTTTATCAAGAGGATCCTAAGTGTAAAATAACAAAATTTTTATTAATGTTTTCTGAACAAGGAGACTGCACTGTGAGAACAGAAAATTTTCAAAGTAGTAATGACATATTTTAAAAATGTTATGTATAATATGCAAATGAGAATTTAAAAGCATTTCTACATTCATCTATTATACAGGTATTCAGTTTTATTTTATGAAAACAACTATGGGTTTGACCATTTTTAAAAAAAATACGTTAAGCCTGAGTCAGCATAAATTACAACTGAAAAGCTTATAATAAATGTTCCATGGCAGCTGAATCTGACTCTAACTGGACCCTGAATGAGGACTAAGAAAGTTACTATGTTTAGCTTTATTGGTAATACTCCTAATATACAAATGTCCAATAAACATGATTCAGCGCATTTAGTCAATTTATAAATAATCTCTAACCCATTTTATCTAAAGCAAAACAAAGATGAAGAGACCAAAAGCTCAGACATACACAAGTTTTGAACTGAGAAGAACAGACAAAAACACAAAACTATGAATAAACATAAAAGATTTTGGAACTTTTAAACTACAACATTAATGCTGTTAAAAAAAATAAAAGAATCTTTCCCAGAAAGACACCATATTTCAACAGCAACAACTACTGGCATTAGATTGAATCACAAAGACAGAGACTATGTGATAAGATGAGGAAAAACATTTTAACTAGCATTATTTTTCTTTTAGTAGTTCATAAACTGATGAGGCATTTTAGACATAATGAAATACAGTTAGCACAAGATAAATACTAAAAACCAAACATATCTATACACAAAATACAGTTTGATCAGAATACTAATTATCTAATGCTTTATTCAAAAGGAAACAGAACATATATACTAACTCCTTAAGATGTTTCTGTGACCTCATTAAAAAAAAATCCCAATTATTAGTTTTCATGATTTATAAAAAAGAAAACCTGGATTTATAATGTAAGAAATGAGGCTATAAATACCTACTCCTTTTCCTTAATTACCTACAGATGAGCATTTGAAGCTTGCTTTTTTGAGACGGGGTCTCCCATAGCCCCAGCTGGCCTAGACCTCATTATGTAGACCAGGGTGGCTTCAAACTCACAGAGATCAGCCTGCCACTGCCTTCCAAGTGCTGGGATTAAAGGCATATGCCATCATGCCCGGCTAGCTTTTTTTTTTTTTTTTTTTTAAATCATTGGGCCTGGGGGCTGGAGAGATTGCTCAGTGGTTAAGAACACTGTTCTTGCAAAAGACCCAGGTTTAAATCTCAGCACCCATATGGCAGCTAACAACTGTCTGAAACTCCAGTTCCAGATGATCCGACAGCCTCTTCTGTCCTCCGCAGGCACTGGACGACATGGGTGCACTTAGCTACATGCAGGCAATACATGCATGCACATAAGATAAAAATAATATATAAAATTAAAAAAAAAACATCATTGGGGCTGGAGAGATGGCTTAGCAGTTAAGAGTGCCGACTGCTCTTGGAAAGAACCCAAGCTCAATTCCCAGCACCCACATGGCAACTAACAACTATCCCTAACTCCCAGTCACATGGGATCCGAGGCCCTCTTCTGACTGTCACACATGCAGGCAATATACTCATACACATAAAATAAAAAGAGTAAATAAAACACATTTTTTTTTAAAGTCATTAATCTTGCTGGGTGTAGTGCACTAGGGAGGCAAAGGCAGGTGGATCTCTGTGAGTTCAAGGCCAGCGTGGTCTACATAGTGAGTTCCAGGCCAGCTGGGACTACAGGGAGACCCTGTCTCAAAAGGACCGCCCCCCAAAAAAGAGCACTGACTGCTCTTACAGAGGATCCAGGTTCAGAAACAACCATCCATAACACCAGTTCCAGGGGATCCAACACCCTCTTCTGACTTCCACAGGCATTGTACACACAGATGTACTCACATACATGCAGGCAATACACATACACATTAAATAAAAATAATAAATATTTTTAAAAAAAATCATTAATCTGAGCTGGGCGTGGTGGCATACGCCTATAGTCCCAGCACTTGGGAGGCAGAGGCAGGTGGATCTCTGTGAGTTCAAGGCCTGCCTTGTCTACACAGTGAGTTCCAGGCCAGCTGGGGCTACAGGGAGACCCTGTCTCAAAAAGACCAAAAAAAAAAAAAAATCATTAATCTGTTTAGTAACAAATTAATCACAATTAACTTATAGTTAAAATTTAGGAATGGGGGCTGGGCATGGTGACTCATCCCTTTAATCCCAGTACTCAGGAGGCAGAGGAAGGCAGATCTTTGTGAGATCAAGGCCAGCCTGGTCTACACAGCAAGTTTTCAGTCCAGCTATGGCTACAAAGAGTCCCTGTCTCAAAAGACCAAAAATTTTAAAATTAAAAAATTTAGATATATGGGGATATAGTTGATGCTTGCCTGTGGGCTCTATCCCCAGTACATTGTAGCATGTGCCTATAATCCTAGCACTTAAAGAGTAGAAACAGGAGAATCAGTAGTTCAATGTTATCCTTAGCTATATTATGAATTCAAGGCCAGCCTGAGCTATATTTATCATGGCTGAAGTTCAAGAAAACTGTAAGCTACCAAAAAGTCCTATTAACTTTGCATTCAACTTCTCCCTTCTGTTTGCAGAACTAAAAGCGACTCATCAGAACAAAACTCAAAAATATTGAGTCATTAAAACAAGTTTGCTTTTCATCAACTGAAGATTTCAGGGTGGTGAGAGTAGAAAAAATGGATGCCTAAAAAAAAGGCATAATTATTTCTATCAATCATATGCTAATATATTCAACTGTATCGTCAATATGTTCATGTGGTTTTATACATATAAAAATTTCAGGAGTTGGCAAGATGGCTCAGCCGTTAAGAACACTGGTTATTCTTGCAGAAGACCCAAGTTGGAATCCCAGCACCCACATGACAGCCAACAACTGTCTATAACTCCAGTTCCAAGGGATCCAAAAGCCTCTTCTGTCCTCCACAGGCATTGCATGACACAGGTGTACTTACCTACACACAGGCAATACAAGCACACACATAAAATAAAAATAATAAATAATTTTTCTTTACATTTCAAACACCACTTAGAAATTACACAAAAACATGTAAGAAACTAATAACCATAACTTAATATTCACTGTGTAACACCATAAGACACAATGTACCATATTCATCAGACTACATAATGACTATTCCCAACAATCAAGCCCATCTTTAATAATAAAAGTGGAACACGGTGGCACATGCACTTTGGAGCAAAAGGCAGAAAATGCCACAAATTTGAGAGCAGCCTAATCTACCTTAGTGAGTTCCGAGATAGCCAGGACTACATATACACAAGAACACACACACACACACCCCACAAATGTTAGGTGAATGTGTTTTCTCTAAAAAAATAAAAATATACTTTCAATGAAGGTGTTTTTAAAAATATGCTAGAGGTTTTTAGAAAATTTCTAAAAAGGAGTTTCATAAATGATTTAGCAATGGATAAACCGTATTTCAGTCTCACAATTTTCCTTCAAAGTCTTGGTATCATTATTTAAAACATTAACTAATCTTTTACAAAAATAATTCAATAAATGAAAAACTGCTGTAGTTCTACCACACGCAAGAATTCATACGCGGAGCGGTGGTGATGCCTTTAATTCCAGCACTGGGGAGGCAGAAGTAGGTGGATCTCTGTGAGTCCAAGGTCAGCCTGGTCTACATAGTGAGTTCCAGGCCAGCTGGGGCTACAGGGAGAACACGTTTCAAAATGACCAAAATATGAAAACTAAACAAAAAAGAATTCATAACCCTATTGTATTAAATGACATACACAAATCTATTTTTCTCTATATACAGACACATTCTTTTTATAAACAGATACCCTCTCTAAACTAGGCACATTTAGTTACATGTTTACTTATTTTACATGTGTGTTTGTGGTTAGGAGCTGTCTGATGTGAGTGCTGAGAAACCAAACCAATGTCCTTTGCAAAACCAGTTAAGTACTCTTAACAGTGAGCCTTTTTGGGGTGTGTGTGTGTGTCAGGGTTTCCCTGTGTTCGCATCTGGCCTGGAACTCTCTATATATACACTGTGTCTGCCTTCTAAGCGCTGGGATTAAAGGTGGGCACAACCACATGCTCAGCTGAGTGTCTCTCTTTTACATAATGTGTTTAATCAGACAATGAGACTCACTTGTGTTTCTTAAGTTTTGCTTCTGCATCTGCAACCTGCTTAGTAACCATTGCTATTCTGCCAAACCCATCAATTTCTACATCAGAGTTTGCTGGGGATGATGAACTCGTCTTCAGCTGATCTGATTTAATCAAACGTTGTTTCTCACGACTAAAATGAGAGAGAGATGAATTAAGCCAAAGAATAAACTGAGACTTTTCTTCAAAATATATTCTATTAAAATACGTATGGTTAATCACATTGCACATAAGCAATATGCAAGACTCAAGCAGTTCTTTGGGTACTTTTATCTTTTCCTAACCTTCTATCTCAGTACCTCATTTTATTTGAGTCTACGGATGATCAATCACCAGACTCTGCTTCTTTTCAACTCTGCATCTAAGATAAAATTACCATGACTCACATCCCAGTGTCAATAGTTTATATTATATAGATGAAAGGAAGCTTAGAAAACACTTGCATTCAAAGCCAATTACATAAAATCCCACTTACTTGGCAATCTCTTCCTTTAACAATCTATATTCTATCTTCTTTTCTTCAGGCAAAGCTTCAGGTGTTCGCAAAGGATCATTTTCTTTTTCAGATTTTGGAGGTACTTTTGGCTTTGAAGCTTGCTAAAAAAATTAATCAGATCAACAACTTTTAAAAATTACACACTAATATTTGTATTTTATGGTATACTCAAGTATATACTAATATAGTTAGAAATAACAGTAATGTCTTCAGTCTTGAAAAAAATTCTGGTTGAAGCTGAGGGTGGCGCATGCCTTTGATCCCAGCACTTGAGAGGCAGAGGCAGGCGGATCTCTGTGAGTTCAAGGCCAGCCTGGTCTACATAGTGAGTTCCAGGTCAACTGGAGCTACAGGGAGACTCTGTCTCAAAAAAAAAAAAAAAAAAAAAAAAAGCTGGTCATCGACTACCCAATTAATTATATAATCTACCTACTCAAAACCCGTCATTTGACAATCATTTAAATGAATCATATTGGCATAGAAAAAAAAATCTGAAAGAGCTTAAACCATAGACATTATTAGTTTAAAACTTTTCTGGGGGCTGGAGAAATGGTTCAGCAGTTAAGAGCACTGGCTGCTCTTGCAGGACCAGGGTTTAGTGCCCAGCACCCAAATGTGGCTAACAACCACACCCTTAACTGCAGTTCCAGGGAATCCAATGCCCTTTTCTGACCTCCACAGGCATTGTATGACACAGGTGTACTTTACATTTATATAAACTAAAACTAATAAAATTTAAAAAAATTGTTTTCTGTTAACATAATACAATACTGAACAACAAATTTCTTTTATACACAGGGAAATTCAACCCATTTTACTATTTTGAAAAGAAAGTAGATAATTAGAAACACCAACAATAGGGATTTTCAAAACTGTAAAATCATGTCTAAATTTATACATGCTTCATTAAAACACAAATAGCACAAACATTTTTTCCACAAATCATCGTACTTAAAAGTTCTTAACTCTAACATCTAATTTTTAGGAAGAATTAATTTAGTAACTGCTAACAACATCATCTTTCTTCTGACCCTTCATTACAGCACATACCTCAGCAGTTCGTCTTGCTTCTTTAATCATGGACTCTAATCCACCAAAAACACTATTTGTTGACTTGGAAGCCTCTCCATCAGATTCACTATCATCTGAATCATTTAGTGTTACAACCACTGATTTATGTTTTGGAAGCTACAAAAACAAGGTATTTGTTAATCATGGTAGCAAAAGCATTTTTTTTGTCTTTTTGTGTTTTTTGAGACAGGGTCTCCCGGTAGTCCCAGCTGTCCTGGAACACACTATGTACACCAGGCTGGCCTTGAACTCACAGAGATCCGCCTGCCTCTGCCTCCCAAGTGCTGGGATTAAAGCTGTACACCACCATGCCCAGCTCTTTTTTATTAAATGTGTATGTGTACATGCGTTTGTGTGTGTATAGGCCACATATGTGTAGGTGGCCACAGAGGCCACAAGAGGGCCTAGTGTTAAGAGTTACAGGCGGTTTTGAGTTGCCTGCCTGATGCGGATGCTAGAACTGAATTCTAGTCCTCTGCAGGAGCAACAAGTGCTCTTAAATGCTAGGCCATCTCTCCAGTCAGCAGCAAAAGCATTTCTACTTTTTTACATTAATCTACAGCTAGATGTATAAACTCTTAGTATTTCAAAACACAAAAATAATGAGCTCCACACATTGTACGGCATCTTCTGCTTATATTCCATGATTTTCTCCCAGTACAGGTTATATGCCAAACACATTATTTCCACGATCACCTTCATCAATGTTTTCTGTCCATTAAGAAACTAAATAAAGAATTACAATATCAGGGCTGGAGAGATGGCTCAGCAGTTGAGTACTGGCTGCTCTTGCTGAGGGCCCAGGTTCAATTCCCAGCACCCACAAGGTAGCTAACAACCATCTGCAACTCCAGTTCCAGGGAAATCCAACATCCTCTTTTGACTCCTCAGGCATTGCACGACATGGGTATACTTACACACTTGCAAGCAATACACTCATGCACATAAAATTTATAAGTAAAATATATATTTTTTTGTCTTTTTGAAACAGGGTCTCACTGTAGCCCCAACTGGCCTGGAACTAGCTATGTAAACCAGGCTGGCCTTGAACTCAAAGAGACCTGCCTGCCTCTGCCTCCCAAGTGCTGGGATTAAAGGCATGTGCCACCACACCTGGCTAAAAATTATAAATAAAATATTTCTTAAAAGAACTGCAATATTATCTAAATTAACTCTTGAAATCAAAGAAATCATGTTTATAACTTTTTAGACTATGTAATTACAAATATGGAGTAACTGGTCAAAGTTAGTTTACTTAATAGGGCCAAGATTTCAACTTGACTTTGCTCCATTTATTTTTCTTTAAAGCTGAAAGGAAATAAAGATAAAAGAAAATAAAGATAAAAAAAAATTGTCATTCCAATCTTTTTTTTTCCCTAGTACTGGAGACTGAACCTGGAGCTTTTTGTTCATGCTAGGCAAATATTTTACCGAGTTACATCCTCAGCCCTTGTTTTTTTGAATCAGCATCTTGCTATATAGCTTGGGCTGACTTTGAACTCAAGATCCCCAGTCTCCATCACTTGAGTACTGAGATTATGAGGACCACCATACCCAGATAAACTTTCTTAATAAACATAAATCAATTCTTCTATTACAATCACCAGTTGAAAAAAATGAACAAGTCATAAAAAAGTTTTTTTTAAAGGCAGTTGGATCTGTAATCTCCAGGACTCTTCTGGAGGCTGAATCAGGAAGATTACAGAATTCAAAGCCTACCTGGGCAATTTAATGAGACCCTGTGTCAAAATAAGAAATACAAAAACATCTGAGGATACAGTTCTATGACAGTATGCTTTCCTAGCATTCATGAAGCCCCGAGTTCAATCCCCAGTACCTAAAAAATAAAGGTAGAAAAGATATATTTGTTAAAATTGACCAAGAAAAGGTTGAAAAATGGACCAATTTTTGTTTTAAAAAAAAGGAGAGGCAAATATATCTACCACTCTCAGGAGAACACCCTCTTAAACATACTAGCACCAAATTCTACCAGTTTTCTATATTAATAACTTCTTAAAATTTTTAATTTGTATTTATATAAAACTTTGTGTGTGTGTGTGTGTGTGTGTGAGAGAGAGAGAGAGAGAGAGAGAGAGAGAGAGAGAAACTAGGCAACAGGGACAGGAGAGCAAAAATTCATACAAACTTCTCATGAGCTATTTGAATAAAAGTAGTAAGTTTTATGTTTCTTTTTACCGAGATCACAGTTCGTGGAAGACGAGGTCCTCTGTGAAACTTTGGATTCTGTATCCTAGGCTGAGATACGGTATTAATACTGACTATTGATAGGTTGCTTCTTGACAAAGGCTGGGAACTGTTCAGAACTGGAGGTGAAGGTGGATCACTATTACTGGATGTTTCCTAATAAGAGAAAGATAAAATATCTCCGAATAAAAAGATATTTCTGTCATTTTTAGAAATCTTGAGCAAAGGAGCAATAGACTTATCTTTACGTTTCTGAAAAGCCCAACAAACCCCAAATAACCAGAAAAAAGTAGGCATCTCCTAAAAGTAAGCTCAAGAGCACCACCTAGAGGGCCAGGTGCCTAAATTACCTCTGGTTTGAAAGCTCTTTTATTTGCTAGAGATTTAAGTAGTTCTTCTCGAAGGAGCATTTCTTCCTCCTCTTCCTCATCTGCAAAAGGTGGTTTTGGCGGCTGTTCTGGATCATCAGGTGGGAGAGGTGGTAAAGGTGGTAGAGGAGGTAGAGGCTCAAGAGAAACACACAAGCCTTCCCCATAAGGCTGGCTCAAAGATGGCATAGTCTGTTTGGTTTTTTTTTATAAAGAAGAAATAATTTAAACGCAGATTTTTACTGACTTCAAATATTTATCTTTGAAGCAATATTAAATCTGAAGAAGTAAATTTTAAGTTATCATTTTTTTAAAATATTTTATTTATTATTTTTATTTTGTGTGTACAAGTGTATTGCCTGCATGTATGTGAGTGCACCCGTGTCACGCAATGCCACGGAGGTCAGAAGAGGGCTTCCGCTTACCCTGGAACTGGAGTTAAGGATGATTCGTAGCCTCCATGTGGGTGCTGGGAATCAAATCTGGGTCCTCTGCAAGAGTAGTCAGTGCTCTTAACTGCTGAGCCATCTCTCCAGCCCCCTTAAAATATCATTTTATGTACAGTGACCTAGGTATTCTGTAAATCTCAGAACTAATCCAGAATTTAATATTCAACCGTGAAAATGTTACTTTTGCAATTTAAAAAAAAAGAATCAACAATATGTGAAAGCACTGATGAACTTCAAAGTAATTGTGCAAACATAATCATCTCTGTTCCTGTACTTCCACTTAAAATTCTAGAAAGTATAGGAGAATCGAATTAGACAAGGTCATTCATTCCCTTGAGATGAAATCAAGTAGAAACGCTAAAACAAAAATCATGTATTTATATGTCAAAAATATTTAAAAATTAAAATATTTTAGTACTAAAAATTTTTAAGACAGCATTAAAATCATTAAAATTAAAATTAGGAATCAAAGGGATTCTGGGAATAAGAGTCTCACAGAGTATCTAAAATGTCAAGCAGAAAATTATCACTCTCTTAAAATCCTTGTAAAAATGGCTTCTTACAGGTTACATAGGAAAGTTAATTTTCAAAAATTCCTTAGCATGGAAATGCTTTTGCTTCAAAGACCTTCCAGCAATTCTCCTAGCATTTTAATTCATTCATTCCTCCTTCCCAAAAGAAAACATTTCAAAGAAAAAAATGTCATCTTTCTTTCTACTTTAATATTTCCCTCACCAGAAACTTCCTAGGAAGACAGAAGACATTCACTAAGGAAATTTCCAATGGAAATGTTCCCTCTTACCTACTGTGATTTCTGTCACCCACATGATTTCTGGGAGCCATCTCCCAGGAGCTGTCCTCTGACCTCTATGCCATGTGCTATGACACAGGCACAAACACACAAATCAATAAATCTATTTTCTTACAAACAAGAAGATGGGGGCCAGAGAGATGGCTCACCAGTTACGAGCAATGGCTGCTCTTGCAGAGGACCCAGGTTCAATTCCCAGCACCCACATGACAGTAACAACCATCTGTTAACTCCAGTTCCAGGGGAATTCAATGCCCTTGCCTGACCTCCAAGGGCACTGCACAACATACGTGCACTTACACACATGCAGGCAATATAGTTATACACATAAAATATAAATAATAAAGTACAAAAAAGATTGGAAAAAAGGAACTATGCTGAAGTTTCAAGTTAAAATAACTATACTCATCCAAAGAGGAAAAAGCATATTATATCTAAATCTCAATTCCTAAAAAGTAATAATCCACAATAGATAATTTTTATTCTGCTTGAGAATAAATTTCCTGAGTAGCTGTTACTTAAGAAGCTAATAAAAGAAAGAAAAAACTGAGGTCAACATGAAATTATATGAGTAACAATTGTTAAAACTACCGAATGGATAGCTGGACAATAATCTGTTATTCTATATATTTCTAACTATTAATTCAAGTAAGTGGTTTCAATTTTTCTTTAAAGCATGTGTCAAACCTAGAAATTCATTAATCACATGCCAGTTTTCCAAAACAAGTTAGAAGATACACAATAATTGTCTTAGCTATCACACTCATTTTTTTACTTACTGAAACCTGAGCTGGAGGAGGCAAAGAAATAGATGGTGCTGAAGAAAAATACCCCAAAGAACATTCAGAGAAAAATGGTGGTTGTACTGGTGAAGGTGCTGCAAAAAACCAAATTTTTTTTTCAGAAAGGGTTCAGTAAGAGAAATACTTCAACAGGAATATATTAGATGTATGGTATGCTTGAAGACACACAAATAACTACATAGAGAGAAATTACATTTTTTTAAAAATAGGGTCTCCTTGTAGCCCCAGCTGTCCTGAAAACTCATTATGTAGACAAGGATGGCCTCCATCTCACAGAGATCACCTGCCTCAGCCTCTTGAATGCTGTGACTAAAAGCACGCGCCATCACTCCCTGTGAAAATTAAGAGTTTATAAGCCTATGATAGGCTCTTAAAACTCTATGCATCCTTCTGTAACTATATGAAACTGTTCTACCAGCATAATGCAAAGTGTTCACTTTAAAATGGCACTGAATTCCTCAAAATTCAATTTTTGTCAGGCATTGCAGCACATGCCTGGAATCCCAGTGCTCAGGAGACTGAGGCAAGAGATACTAAGTTTGAGGCCATCAGAGCTACACAGGGAAACACTGTCTCAATCACAAACAAATACACAGAAGCCCTCCCACTTTTCACCGAATAGGGCTGCAAAGAATAAAACATACATTTTTTCTTAACAAACTTTTTAAAAAACAATGAAACACAAAAGTCCTTTGAATCTTGTCAAAGTGCCCTGAAGAAAAACAGTAACATGACTTCATTTTTCCCTTTATATTGCGTTAAGGAACAAAAGGACGTGGTTTTAAGTTGAGTGAGAAACATATAAAACTAATAGTGAGCACTATATACTGTTACATTTAACGAACAGAATATATATCTTTTTCACATTCTGAACTAACTTTTATTCTTTTTCCCAGCTGTCTCACAAGTCAGTACAGAGATTGCACTGCTTTTCGTGCTGTTGACTTGAAGCCTAAATCTGAATATATGCGAATCCTAAGAAAACTTGGTGGTTCTTAAAATGTACTAGCTAGATATGGTGGCACATGCTTCCAATCTCAGCATTTGAGAGGTGGAAACAGGATTCATAAGTTCAAGGATAGCCTGGACTACATAGGGAGTTAAAGGGAAGCTTGGGCTATACAGCAAGATTCTTTCTCAGAGAGAACAAGGGAGAATGAAAGAGAGATGACAAATATCTGGTTAATATGAAGTCAAAATCTGACAAAACTGCAACTGTTTTATCTACAAAAATTTACTAGCATTCAAAAATCATGCATAAAATTATTTTACACATTATGGAGAATTAACAACGTTCTTAATATTTGAGAACTGCAATGAATCACCTCTAAGTATCTGGAAATAAAATTAAAGACTGACCTCTTAAATTATAAAAACATAGTGAAAGATTATCAAACACTAGCTAAACAATGGTCTAAAAATGAAAGTTTAAAGAAACATTAATTATGTAAATCATATGTATTTTTACTTTCTTTCTAGTGTATATATACCATACTGGGATTCTAGTTTTGATTTGGTCTCACAATGACCATGGGGAGAAAAACTACTGATAATGTGATCTTCCAAATATCCAATTTCTCAAATGCCAATTGCATTGTTTTCCCCCAGATCCAGGTGTTTTAAGTTGGTGAAAAAATAGATCTTTCATAGCCAGTCACATCTGTGTACCAGGAACAACTGTCTGGCTCTGAAAAACAGTGGGTTCTCCACTATGCAACCTGGGGTATAGCCCTATTTCTGACCAGCCTTTCCTATAATATGCCCATACTCACTTCTGATTTTCTGCCCTTGTTTGTTGTTCTGTTGCTGTGATTAAACACTGACCAAAAGCAACTTGGGGAGGAAAGGTTATTTGGTTTACAGGTCACAGTCCAGTACTAAGGGAAGCCAGGGCAGGAATTCAAGCAGGAACTTGGGGGACAAGCACTGAAGCAGAGACCACAGAGGAATGCTGCTTACTCAACTACCTTAAGACAGCCCGGGCCACCAGCCCAGGGACAGCACCACCCACAGGGGGCTGCGGCCTCGTAAATAATTAGTAATCAAGAAAATGCCTCACAGACAAGCCCACAGGCCAAACTGATGAAGGAAATTCCTTAATTTGAAATTCCCTCTCTACGTTTGGGTCAAGGTGACAAAAACTGTGACAATCTCCAAATTCTTTCTAAGTATTACTAGTGGGAGTTAGGAAAACTAAAAGCAAAAGAGATCTGCTATTTTTTCACTAAAGCAGAAAAGGTTTTGGCTAAACCTATCACGCCACAATCTTCATTTTTTCAGATCAAAATAGCTAACAGAGTTTAAAATAAGTTTTTTTAATTTAAAGCTTCTCTAGAAAAATATACTTGGAAATAAAAGCTAAAACTATACATTTGAGGTTTAACTCTAAATATTTATAACATAAAATGTGTATGGCTACAAAATCCATCAGTAGATCTCACCTTCATTATACATTTCTTTCAAGTTTTTGAGTAGTTAATTGACCATTCTCTAATAATTGTGAATAAAACATGTTTCAAAGCTTTGGCTCCTACCTGGAGAACTGGTTTCACTATCTGTATCCATAGCAACTTCTTCATAGTTATCATATTGATAAATGCTTCCTCCACTATCAGGCTGTTTATCTAAGGATCGTCTCAGGTCAGGATCTGAAGACTAAGTATACAACACGTTTTTCTTAGTTTCAAAGCATTTCTTGTCTTAGGCTATTCTTGGGCTACAAATCACAAAAAAACTGGTAACTATTTTTATGGGACAAATATTAAAAAAAAACTCATGATAATTCAATGAGACTTTCCTATGAATTTGGGACATTTACTGTATATGACAGCATTAACTATACAGATGAACACCCCCCACCCCCACCCCAGCAGCTGAGCCACTAAGTAATTAGGCATTCCTCCTAAAACAGATTATAAGAAGTCATTAAACAGTTATGGCTTAGGCACAAAATCAGAAGGAAAATGCAAATTTTATCATTAAGATTCTATTAGAGTATCTTAGTGTGTGTGTGTATGTGTAGACTGGAAAGGAAGGGGCGGGGCACAGCACCATTTATTGTACAAAGAAGGTACATGCCAGGCATGGTGGCGTGTGCTTTTATCCCAGCCCTAGAAAGGCAAGTGGATCTCTGCGAGATTGAGGCTACCCTGGTTCACACTGTGACTTCCAGATAGGCTGTGACTAGAGAGACCCTGTTAAAAGACAACCAACAAAAAGACAAAAAAAAAAAAAAAAAAAAAAAAAAAAAAAAAAAAAGTACCCATACCCAGAGGGTCACTCCCAAGCAGGGAGATATGGAAACACAGACTCTTTGGAACCATGAGAGGAGGGGAGAAGGTCAGGAAAATTCTCCCTTCTCTCAGACCTGAACAAGTTTAGGGACCCTATCCAGAAATAAAGACCCAAACCCCAGTCTTCTGCCTCCTATAGGTTGAGGGAAGGTAGAGCTAGGGGCAGTCACCATACCCTGACTCCTGTGGGTCCTGGGCAAGCCACTGCCTGTGCTGGGCACCAGCTTCCTCAGGGAAAAGAGACAAGCTTCACCTGGACATGGCAATCCCTCTAAATCCAGTGGACGTGGTAGCACACACCTTTAGTGCCAGCACTTGGGAAGCAGAGGCAAGCGGATCTCTGTGAGTTCAAGGCCAGCCTGGCCTACAGAGCAAGTTCCAGGTCAGCTGATCCCTAGGGCTAGTAGCCAGCCAAATCTAGCTGAAGCCCAAGTTCCAGGGTCAGTGAGAACCATCTTAAAAAATGTAAGATAAGCAGGGCATGGTGGCACACACCTTCATCCTAGCACTTGAGAGGCAGAGGCAGGTCTATCTCTGTAAGATCAAATCCAGGCAGGTTTGCATAGTAAGTTCCAGGCCAGCTGTGGCTATAGGAAGACCCTGTCTCAAAACAAACAAAATTTAAAAATTTTTCTTTTTCAATATTTTATTTATTATTTTTATGTGTATGCGTGTACTGCTTGCATGTAGGTTAAGTGCACCCATGTTGTATAATGCCCACGGAAGACAGAAGAGGCTGTTGGATCCCCTGGGACTGGAGTTACAGACAGTTGTTAGCTGCCATGTGGGTGCTGGGATTTGAACCCAGGTCTTCTGCAAGAATAGTCACTAATCTTAACTACTGAGCCATCTCTCCGGCCCCCAACAAAATTTAAAATGTTAAAAAAAAACAAAAAAAAAACAAAGATGAGACAGCCTGACATTAATCTGTCATTCAACATACAACTCTCCCCCTCTCCACGGGAAAAAAAGAACTTTTTATATAAGCTCTATCAATTGTAAGATAGGTATAGTTCTCCTTAGCTGACTGAATCTGTGAAATATTACAAGGAATCTTAAATTTGAACATTCTGAGCCAGAAACATGATTCAGCAAGGAAAGGTGCCTGCTGCTTACTGCCAAGTCTGACAACCAGAGCTTGATCCCCAGGACACACATAATGAAAGAAGATAACCAACTCTCAGAAAGTTGTTCTCAGGCCTCCCCATGCACACCATGACACACATGGTCACAATCCTTCCCACCAACACACACCCCCATCACACAATAAGTTAATAAGTAAATAAATAATTTTTAATGTGAATGTTTTGATTTAGTATTTCTGCATTCCTTACTTTACTTCTTGATCTTCTCTTTCCACCAACCAATTTCATGAATCGATTGTACTGCTCTTCCTGATTTGAAAGGTCTCTAATTTTTCGGATTTCTTCTTCTCGCTTCCTTCTCTCTTCTTCCTCAGCTTGTTTCCGCTGGTCCTCTTCTTTCTGTCTTTCCTGTTCTTTCTGTTGCTGGAGTTTCTTCCATGCCTTTGTCTGCTGCTTCCTCAATGCCTGTTTAGCTTCACAAGGAAATAGAGAAATATCAGTACCCATTAATTAAAAGTTAATGCTCTTGCCAGGCGTGGTGGCGCACACCTTTAATCCCAGCACTTGGGGCACAGGCAGGTGGATCTCTGTGAGTTCAAGGCCAGCCTGGTCTACACAGTGTGTTCCAGGCCAGATGGGGCTATAGGGAGACCCTGTCTCAAAAAAACAAAAAAAAGTTAATACTCTTTAAGTCATAAAATATGAGATTTAAAAATTGCTTCATCACTGACTCTTGGATACAGTTACTCCTCTCTAAATTCCATTCATAAAATAATAATGCTGGGTGCAGTGGCACATGCCTTTAGTCCCAGGACTCAGAGACAGAGGCAGGAGGAGCTTTGTGAGTTCAAGGCCAGCCTGGTCTACACAGTATGTTCCAGGCCAGCTGGGGCTACAGGGAGACCCTGTCTCAAAAAGACAAAACCAATCAAAACAAAAAACAAAAACAAAACAAAAAAAAGAAACTATCCTCCAATTTGGACTCTGTAACTTCCAGTATCAAAACTCCCTGAATGAAAAACTAAAAGCAAGATATATTAAATTCAATTCAAAGAATTTAAGGGAAACAATCACCTGTTGTGCTAACTTTTTTAGCTGAATGTACTTTTGTACTGGTTTTAACCTTCTGCTGTACAGTTCTTGTCTTGGTCAGTTTTTCTTTGCTTTCTTTCATCACCTGCTGTTCTTTTTGTTGCCATTTCTTACTGGCTGATTGAAGAGCTAAAAGACGAAGTTGTAATTCAGACAGCTCCTCTTCATCCTCACCAAGTTTCTTTAAAAGAAAAAGAATTATAATTTTTAAATTCTATTACTTAACTTTAAACATTTTGCCAAACTGAATCTTTCACCAAGTTGATTAGAATTTAAAGTTAGTATTAAAACAAATATATAAATGGAAAATATGGATAAAACAAGGAAACAAATTTACTTTCCATAGCCCAAGACTCTAATATGTAATTCTTCCACCACAGACGGTCAATTGGTGGAAAGTATGTGTTCATATGTAAACATGTAGAGTTAGAGTGGTAGCGAACTGACAGAATGTGATGATGCAAAAGAGGAAAGGTGGGACAAAGGGATACTCAAACTTGAAAGGGTAAACTGAAGGCAGTGAATATAAAGACACCAAAAAACCCAGGACAGTAAGGAATGAGAAATGAAGTGATTACTGAACTTGACCACTAATATAGAAAAGCATACCAATCCCAGCACTCAGAAGGCAGAGGTAGGTGGATCTCTGTGAGTTTGAGACCAGCCTGGTCTACATTCTGAGAGCCAGGCTAGTTAGGGCTATATATTCAGACCCTCTCTCAAGAAGAAAAAATTCAATAATCCCAAGCTTCCTTTTTATATATTTTAATTATTTAACTCCACTAAGGGGGGGGAGATACGTATTCATTTGTTTATATTTAATATTTTATGTTAAGTATGGGCATACCCTGAATACTTAAAATTAAATAAGAGTTTTGAAAACTTTTTACCAACTAAAATAACTTTAATTTTTTCATTCTACCTTTAAAATTTTTAACAAATACATAAAAACTATATAAACTGATGGGGTACCATATGAGGTTTTAATGTGTATTTTTTTTATTATTTTTATTTTATGTGTATGAGTGTATTTCCTGCATGTATGTAAGGGCACCCATGTTGTGCAATGCCCACGAAGGTCAAAAAAGGGTGTCAGATTTCCTGAAACTGGAGTTATGGACAGCTGTTAGCTACCATGTGAGTGCTAGAAATTGAACCCAGGTCCTCTATAAGAGGAGCCAGTGCTCTTAACCACTAAGCCATTTCTCCAGTCCCTGAATATGTGTATATATTAAATATTTAAATCAGATTGGACCTATCTCCACAAGCATTTATTATTTCTTTTTAGTGAAAATATTCAAAGTCTTGCCTTTCTAGTCACTTCTTTTCTCTACCTAATTATAACTACTCTTTGTTTGGTGCCCCCACCCACTACTTTTTTGAAATAACTTTTAAAAATTAACCTGTTCTATACACTTTAGCTAAAATTAACTGAAAATACCAAACTGCCCTAAGCAAAGGATCTTAATTGGAATTCATGGATTTGAAGAGTTTGGATGATCTTTAAAAGTCATGAAGGAAGAGAGAAAATAGTTTCCTACTCTAAAACATTCAGAACCATGTAATTTTTTTTATTGTGAAATGTTATTTTTTTTTCCTAAGATCCAATTTTTTGCCTGTTTTTAAAATTTTTTTTTATTTTTATGTGTATGTGTGTATTGCCTGCATGTAGGTAAGTGCACCCATGTCATGCAATGCCCTTGGAGGACAGAAGAGGCTGTGGGATCCCCTGGAACTGGAGTTACGGACCGTTTTTAGCTGCCATGAGGATGCTGGGATTCAAACCCGGGTCTTCTGCAAGAATAGTCAGTGTTCTTAACCGCTGAGCCATCTCTCCAGCCCTTTATTTGCTCTTTCAGAGACAGGTTCTCGCTGTAGCCTGAGTTGGCCATGTAGACCAAGCTCGCCTTGAACTCACAGAGATCTGCATGCCTCTGCCTCCCAAATGCTGGGATTAAAGGTGTGTGCCACCTCGGCCAGCAAACCAAATTCTTTCTATTTGTAAGTATAAAGAAAACAGTAGATGCTGCCTAATGGCTTCACTTCCACTGCTGAAAACCACAAGTAAACAGCACATTCGTTTGTTTGCTGGCATTAACTATGCGGCCCAGATTAGCCTTGAATTCACAATTCTCCTAGCCCCAACATCCTTGACTGCTGGGATTATAAACCTATACTGCTACACTGGGTTCCAAAAAATGCATTTTTTTAAATCATGCCTATCCAAGCCACTTAAAAATACCAAAATCTGTTACTTAACGACGCAATTTTAGGGTTCTGGTATCCCATGTGGTAGCAATGAACCATACTGGTCTAGTTAAATTTAAACTGAAGTTGAAAATTTGTTGCCAAATTTTTCATATTTCAGGCTTTTTTTGTTTACTTTAGGATTTATTTTTATTTTTACTTGTGGA
>NW_008339767.1:3310819-3313424 GCF_000622305.1 Nannospalax galili | reverse complement strand
GTGTGTGTGTGTGTGTGTGTGTGTGTGTGTGTGTGTGTGTGTCTCACATATTATGAAAAGGCCAGTCCTCAAAAACCAGAAGACTATCAGATACCCTGGAAGTGGAGATATGGGTGGTTATGACCCACCCAATATGGGTACTGGGAACCAAACTCAGGTCCTCTAGAAGAACAGCAAGCACTCTTAACTGCAAGTGTCTCTCCAGTCCCACCTTTCAAGTTCCATACTGGAAAGTGTAACTATAAAACATTTCCATTGTTTATACAAAATTCTACTGGAAAATACTGGGGAAAAAAAGTTACCAACATTTTCCCACTGAGACTTTTACTTGTTGAAATTACTCCTCTTGGAATGAAAGCTATCACTGATTCTATCACAACTCCATGCTACTTTAAGCAGTGACTTGAAAACAAGAGCACTGAACTAGGAGGCAGAACTTCATTCAGTTCTTGTTCTGACATTTAATTCTTATGTAACCTTAAGCAAGTCACTTAACCTACCCAAATGTCTCTTACTTCGATCTATGAAACAAACATACGTAATGTCAACTTCATTTGATTACTGAGAGGCTAGTAAAAAACAAATGTTTCATGAATGTATGTTCACTGTCACATTATCATTCCTAAATTCAGGACCATCTTTCCTAGACTCTGAATCATTTCAGTTAACTCTTAACAAATCCTAATCAAATAGGAGACAAAGCAAATATTTTAGATCTATAAACAAAGAAAAGGCTTGAGTTACTCAGTGTGTATTACATTTGAACAATGTTGGGATACATCTGTAAACCAGAGAACACATGACATTAAACTCAGTTTATAGAAAATAGAGGAATATAAAAGCCAAACAGCTCACTCAGCTAACCACTCATTTGGTTAGTAAGACAAGGAGCTACAATCCAGTCAGTACCAGGGCAAGGTCTACCTAATTCCAAAGCACCACACATAGTAAATAATACAAGAGAAAATCTCCTCTTCAAGGTCGAACAAGTTCCAGGGGACTATGGAACAGCTCTCAAAATGTCCTGTAACTATGGTGAGTCACCTGCCCTCTTGTTCAGGGAGGACATGGAGACCCCATGAGATGGACTTGAACCAGTGTCCAGTCTAAAAAAAGGAGAGTCAACTCAGAGGAAACATCTCATTCATGCTTCCAAGTGAAAAGCCAGACATGGTCAAGCAGGACCTTTGACTTATCTTCACATAGATGGAACTGGTAAAAGAAAGGAGCCAGGTGCTCCTCTTGGCCAAGCCCATGCGACCCCAGAGGAACAGATCCTCAAACAACTTAAGTATAAAAATAAATTGACTTATTTGGGCCAACTGTATGTTCTTAAACACCCAAAAGGAAAGTATAACCAAAGAGTAAAGTCATCAGTATACTTCTTTAAGAGTTCAAGGGATTACACTTCCTGGACATTAGACTTAAGTCTATATAAAAAGTTATTTAGACAATTATTTCTCATTGATAATTTTGTTCCTAACCAGAAAGTACTGCTCAAATGTAAAACCTCAAATCTTGGTTTCCAATACTATAGTGCCCACCTGTAGCTGAGGGACACAACCAGCTATTGTTCTAAAATGATGGAAATATTTATTTTCTCCCCCTATTTCAGAAGCCTTTGAGAGGGAAATGACACTGAATCGAACTACTCCAACAGCTATCAAAATACCTGAAAGCATATCCTGAATCCATCACTCTAGAGTCCAGCCTTGGAAGACAAAAGAACAATGAGGAGGAACCCAATAGAGGGATGCTTTCAGAAGCCCTTGTCAAGAAATTCCAGTGGTCTCTTATATGAACATTTGAAAATTGCCCTGCTCTGACTTTTTTCTAGTTCCCTGTCTAGAACTTGTAATGGTAATTACTCTTGCCTTTACTTCTCCTTCACATCTCCTATTAGGACTTTCTTTCTCCCTTAGAGATAAGAGTTATGCAATTTGGGAGTCTTTTAGTTAGA
This sequence comes from Nannospalax galili, assembly GCF_000622305.1. Classification (NCBI taxonomy): domain Eukaryota; kingdom Metazoa; phylum Chordata; class Mammalia; order Rodentia; family Spalacidae; genus Nannospalax; species Nannospalax galili. The sequence goes on along the minus strand of NW_008339767.1, from coordinate 3,311,464 downwards.
CCCACTGAAGGGGTACTCCAACTGCCTCACCCTGTGTCCCTGTTTAGCATGGAAAAAGCCAGAGCAGCCAGTGTCCCTATTCCCTATTGGTAATTTGGGTAACCCCTTCAGAGGATGGTGTGATAAGGACAGGAGGTAGGAACTAGCTAGGCAGTTAGGGTAAAAAGACCCCAAGGAAAAGTAGCCAGTTTTTTCGCTAAAAGTCAAAATGTCCTTGGGCCTCTTAGCAACATACTCTGTTCCACAGGCCAAAAATATCAAAAGTATTTTGGAGCTTGTATCTAATTCTTAAAAGATTTTAGGGTTACCTCTTCAGAGGGAGGAATGTTACAGTAGCCAAAAGCCCCATAAAAATAAATAAATGAAAGGAAAAAAAAACAAAAAAGTGATAGGGAGATATGGGAGGTGTTGGAGAGGAGGGAGAGGGCACGGATTTGACCAAAACACCTTATATGCATGCATGAAATTCTCAATAAAGTTTCTGTAAAAGTTAAAAAAATAAGGTGTACATCACCAAAAAAAAGAAAATATCTGGGTCAAAATTAAACATTTCAAAACCAAGGAACCAAAAGATCATCTATAGATATGAATTGAGGATCAAGTTAACAGAATCTGCAAAATTTAATGGAAAGAAACCCTAAGACA
>NW_008339767.1:3285759-3309884 GCF_000622305.1 Nannospalax galili | reverse complement strand
AGGCAAAGCTTCATTACCAGCCAGAGAAACTACACTGACAGAATATTATGATGACTGAAATAAATTCAATATTTGACCATACAGATTTATAAATTATAATACCAAAGAAAATATTATGATTAAAATAAAAATGAATTTGATATTTAGGCTATATAGATGTACACATTATAAAATTGATTTCATTTATTTAGAAAAACATCAACAATGTTGGAGCACACCTTTAGTCCCAGCACTCTGGAGGCAGAGGCAGGTGGATCTTTGTGAGTTCAAGGCCAGCCTGGTCTAGACAGTGAGTTCCAGGCCAGCTGGGGCTAGAGAGACCCTGTCTCAAAAAAGTACCCCCCCAAAAAAGCAGAGGTAAGTAAGTACCAACAAAATTAAATTCATCCCACACAGTTTTCCAGATTTTTTGGCCTTGGACTCACGACTTCTGAAGTATTGTCCCAAACCGTACATTTATATATTAACTAATCTATAATACTTTAAAAATCATATAACGGGCTGGAGAGATGGCTCAGCAGTTAAGAGCACTAGTTGTTCTTGCAGAAGACCCGGGTTCGAATCCCAGCATCCACATGGCAGCTAACAACTGTCTGTAACTCCAGTCCCAGGGGATCCGACAGCCTCTTCTGACCTTCGTGGGCATTTTGTGACATGGGTGCACTGACTTACATGCAGGCAATACACACATACACATAAAATAAAAATTTTTTTTTAAAAATCATATAACAGTGCTTCCATCTATAGTAATACTGAAATGCTTTTAGTTAAAACATGAAGTTAAAACTCAGAGGGGCTGGAGAGATGTCCCAGCGGTTAAGAACACTGGCTATTCTTGCAGAAGACCTGGGTTTGAATCCCAGCACCCACATGGCAGCCAACAACTGTCCAGAACTCCAGTTCCAGGGGATCCGACAGCCTCTTCTGTCCTCCAATGGCATCATACAACACGGGTGCATTCACATACATGCAGACAATACACGCATACACATAAAATAAAAATAATAAATAAAGCCGGGCGTGGTAGCGCACGCCTTTAATCCCAGCACTCGGGAGGCAGAGGCAGGTGGATCTCTGTGAGTTCAAGGCCAGCCTGGTCTACATAGTGAGTTCCAGGACAGCTGGGGCTACAGGGAGACCCTGTCTCGAAAAGACAAAAATAAAATTAAAAATTTAAAAACAAACCAACAAAAAAAACCTCAGAAATGTTTCAGGACAGCACAACTGAAATTGTGAATTAAAATTCCAAACCTAGTTTTCTGTTTTGTTTTGTTCAAACTTGTTAAGTGTCTAAATATCCTAATTTGACTGCTCAAGTGGAAATACTGGTGAAAAAAATATGCAGCTATTCATTAAACATGGAAATAATCAAAAGTGCTCCCAGACAAAGCAAATAGAAGTTAATCATCAAATTTGAAGCAGATTCCTCCTGCTTAGTCTAAGACTTATTCAATCCAGGCCAGATGGCCCAGAGAGGCTGAGGAAGGATGAAAGGGAAGAAATAAACTTCATATTTACCTGTGTGATTTTTGTGTCAAAGAAACAGTAAGAGAATATATAAAACTGGAGAAAATATATAAAACTATGCCCGAGTGATCTGAGTCACATAGGAATATATAACCACACATGCCTATCATACACCAGGAACTTCACAGTGTTAAGAGCCATGACCATTTACAGCTGGTGTTAGGACTTGCCTATTTCAAGCAGCATTCCTTGTTCTACTTCATAGTAAAACACTGCAAACCTCTGACTTCTATAAACACACTTCAGGCCTTTTTCAAAGTTAAGTGACATCACAGTTCAAGCATTTTTATAAATTCATTTAACATGTAAAGCTGTATTTCCAGTTTTCTGAAATTACTATCATTTTTCTCATGTGCCATGGACAAAGTTTTTGTCTTTTAGGGGCCTTTTTGAGACAGCCCCAGTCTCCCTATAGCCCCAGCTGGTCTGAACTTGCTACGTAGACCAGGTTGGCCTCCATCTCACAGAGCTCTGCCTGCCTCTGCCTCCTGAGTGCTTGGATTAAAGGCATGCACAAAAGTTTTTAATTTTACTACCCTAACCCTTTTTCCTTCTATACCCTGTGGTTTTTGTTGCATAATTTTCCAGTATGGTCATTCTTTTTATTTTTTTTCATTTATTTATTTTTATATTCATGTGCATTTTGCCTTCATGTATGTTAAGTGCCCCTGTGTCATGCAATGCCTGCAGAGGCCAGAAGGGGGTGTCGGATCCCCTGGATCACCATGCTGCCAAGATTTATTTATGTGTAAGCAGGGCATGATGGTGTACTCGGAGGCAAAGGCAGGTGATCTCTGGGAGTTCAAGGCCGGCCTGGTCTACATAGTGAGTTCAGTTCAGGCCAGATGGGGCTACAGGGAGACCCTGTCTCAAAAAGACCGAAAAAAAAAAAAAAAAAAAAAAGTGTTTTTTTTTTTTGAGATTAGAAACTCAAAATATTTTCTAAGTACCTCCTTCAGTGAAAGTGGTTAAATTTAAAGCAAGATAAACAGCAGATAAAAGATGAGAGAAGTTAAGAGCCAGGCATGTATGTTAAAACAAAGTGATCAGAGACAAGAGGATCATTACTTCCTCTGAGTAGAACTAAAGTGAAAACTTACTATGGATTATAAAAAGGAATAAAAAGCTGAAGTTGAGTTCTTACCTCAAATAGGAGGCAAGTTCACATGTAAATAATATGGAAAAAACAACGGTGTATAAAGAACTGTTGAGAAAAATGGAAAAAAGCTAACCAATAACAAGGTTGACAGCAAAGTCTTGTTGAGGAAAGGGGAGCAGGGTGCACATGTACAAACACTTAGATATAAAACTCATTGACTCAGATGAGTTTAGGTTTGGGATTGGTTTTTTGTTGTTGTTGCTTTAGTTGTTTTCGTCTAGTCCTTCTTCCACACTGTTGCCAGCTATTTTTTCTTAAACACATACCTGATGACATTTTCATATTTGAGGGTAGCTGACAGCCAACCCATGTCTAAAGAATAAAATTCGACTTCTTTAACAAGACATTCCAACGAACTTCAACCTGTTTAAGAATTTGTATTCCAATCACTCCTTAAAATATACTATGTATCTCATACTAAATCCATATCTGATCTCAGTACCCTTAAAAAAGCCCTATACGCCTCTGTCGATTCATATGATTTCTTCTGTTCCAAAATGGAAGTTTTCTATATCTGAAAACTGTCTAAACCCAGGGCAAAATTTGATTTTTTTCTGAATTGCTACATTTTTCCACATATAACTCTTAACTTGATGATAGTTATTTGTATACAGCGTCTAATCTGTAAGGTTATATTTTTCATAAGAGTGTATTTATAGTTCAAACTTCTCTGAGACCATGTAATCAAAAACAATAATCACTGCAACCAAATTTATGCCAATGGGTGGCCTTGAAAAAAATCAAATATAAAAAGACCCCAGAGAGCTAGGCCCAGTATGGTGTAGGCCTTCTAAGGAGACAGAGATAGGAAGACCAAGAGTTTAAGAATAAGTTTAAGAACAACTCTATCTACAATAGAAAGTTTGAGACCAGATTAGTCAACATGTTACCAGGTTTGAAAAAACTGCACAAACATGAAAAAAGTGACTGAGAAACAAAAATGGAATACTAAAATACAAACTGTAATTGAAATTTAAAACAGGTGGACTTAATGCAGTCAAACTTGGCTGAATAAAATCAAAGAGTACATATAGTTTTCCAGAATGTATGCGGAAGAGTTCTAGGGATTAAAAACTTAAAGAGAGTAAGAGACATGAAAACACAAGTAAGATGACTGACTATAGCATGCATCTAAAGATATACCATTTTTCAGAATTAAGTTCAAACTCATAATCATAAAGCACAACAAATTCCAAAATAGATAAAAAGAAATCTACAACTGACAGGTCATGAGTAGACTATAAACTATCAAACATAAAAATTGCATTTTTAAAACAATTAGAGAAAGATTACCTTCAAATTAAACATTCTTAAGATTGATAGCTGGGTTTTCAAAATTCACAGTTTAAGCCAAAAATATTTTCAGTTTGGTGAGAATAACCAACAGAATTTTAAATCAAGAAAAACTGTATTTGAAAGAGTTTGAGGGCCAGTAAGATGGCTTACTGGGTAAAGCATTTGTCACACAAGCCTGGCAGCCTGAGTCTGATCCCCAGAACACACATAAAGGCTTAAGGAAAGAACTGACTGCACAAAGCTGTCCCCTAACTTCCAAATATGGACTGTGGTGTGGTCGCCCCCTCCTGATAACAGCACTTTAAAAAAAAAAAAAAAGCTTTCTACTCAACAGTCACATGTTAAAAAAATCCAATTAGGGCGCGGTGGCGCACACCTGTAGTCCCAGCACTTGGGAGGCAGAGGCAGGCGGATCTCTGTGAGTTCAAGGCCAGCCTGGTCTACATAGTGAGTTCCAGGACAGCTGGGGCTACAGGGAGACCCTGCTTCAAAAAGACAAAAAAAAAAAAAAAAAAAAAAAAAAAAAAAATCCAATTAAGTATAAATGACATATAAAGATGAGCAAAGAAATATTAAAGACAAGGCTAAGCAAACACTGGGTTCTTGTATTGCAGACAGGGAATTAAGGTCTTGATTAAATTTAAATACAAGTTCATGGAATAACTGTTATAGAACCAATAGGGGAACAGAAATTCACCACTTCTAAACTACCAAAAGGGGAAAAAAATGTAGGTAGGTAAGTAGGTAGGTAGGTAGATAGACAGACAAACAGATAGATGATAGATATGAAGAAAATAAAAGCAGGTTAGAAAGACAAGAAAAAAACAAACATCAATAATCCTAAGAAATGTCAAGGGCCAGAGAGATGGCTTGGTGGGTAAAGGTGGCCGCCACCTAGCCTGATAACCTGAGTTTGATCCCCAGGACTCACATAGTGAAAGGAAAGGATAGACTCCCCACCAGATGTCCTCTGACCTCTACATGTGTTGTGGTGTGTACACACACACACACACACACACACACACACACAAATAATAATTTTAAAAAAGAAATTTTTAAAATGTCAATAGACTACATGTCCTAATTAAAAGCAATGACTGTCATACTAAATTACAAATTGAATCCAAATTTATACTATTAAATATATTTCAGACATGAAGATATGGAAAGATTGAATGGAAAGTGATATATAAATACTTAAAAGATGACATGGTAAATAGAAGATGGAACAGATTTTGGGAGAAAAACATTACTAGGGACAAAAATGCTACATAATGAGTCAATTCCCCAACTTCAAAATCCTTAAAACTGCAAAACAAGGAATCCACTAAGTGCTCCAGGATATTTGGCAAAGTGCTTGCATAGTATACATGAGGCAGGCCTGGGGTTTCATACCCAGTTACACAGACAAAATGCTGTCTTTTTATCAGTAGCCCTGGTGCAAACCTATACTCCTAGTTACTTGAGAAACTAAGGCAGGAAGATCACTTAAGCCAAAGAGTTCATGGCTAGTCTGGGCAACATAAAAAGGTCATCTCTTACCATACAAACAGATCAACCATCACAGTGGCAGATTTTTAATAAAACTTCTTACCTGATAGACCAGGTGATCAAAACAAAGACTTAGGGTGGAAGTATAGCTTAGTGGTACAAGGCATACCTAACATGTGCCAGGCCCTGGGTTCAATCTCCAATACAAGAATCAAAACCAAAAACTAAAAATAGCTGCCCCCCACCACCAAGAAACCATTCAAATCCAGGTGCTTTTACCAGTAATATCCACAACATATTCCAGGTATGATTCTAACCTTAAACTATTCCATAGAAGAAACAGGAAACTACCTTCAACTCATTTTATGACTATCATAACATACATTATAAATTTGGCAAGGTCTAGCCAGGTCTGGGTGGCACAAGCTTGCAATTCCAACTACGTGAGAAGCTGAGGCAGGAAATCAAAAGTTCATGGCCCACTGGGACTACAGACTGAATTCAAATCTGACCCTGACCCCAAATAAAAAGTAAAAAAAAAAGAGAGTTAAGAATCTTATTCAGTGGTAGAGTGCTTGCTTAGAGTATGTGAGGCCACAGATTCAATCCCTAGTACCACACAGAAAAAAGTAATATACTGTGTGATACCATTTATGTTATTCTGGAAAAGGCTTAAAAATCCTAGGGGCAGATTAGTGGTTATCAGATGGACTAAAGGTTGAAGAACAGGTTACTATATAACAGGACAGGGCCAACGACAGGGGTCAGTTGATACAGCTGTGCAAGTCTGACAATCACATACACACAACATACACACATGCAGTAATAAAAAATATTTTAAAATAAAATAAAGAGGTATCTATCTTAAGTGTAGTGGCTAGTGATGATTACCAATTGTCAACTGTCTACATTTGCCAATATTTTTTAAACTATACACTAAAGAGTTACTGAATATAAATTACATTAATAATAAAGGAAAAACTAAACAGAAAAATTTTAAGTAACACATATAAAGTAATTTAGGCATACAAGGGTGGTTTAAAACTGTTACAAAATCAACTAATATAATTCATTACACTAATTAAGAGAAATTAAATGCACAGCTCAATAATAAAAAATAAAGATGGCTACACTTCAGAATCCATTCATAAGGCGGCGCACATCTTTAATCCCAGGGCTCTAGAGGCAGAAGCAGGTAGGTGATCTGTGAATTCAAGGCCAGCCTGGTCTAACATAGTGAGTTCCAGGCCAACTGGGACTACAGGAAGAACCTGTCAGAATTTACAGAAAATTAGGATCCATTAACTGAAATGGACTTGTTAAAAAAACAAAGCAGATACTCCTTTAGCGAAAGAATCTTATTATTAATTAAAATAGTTGGCTGAGCATGGTGGCAAATGCCTTTGATCCCAGCACTTGGGAGGCAGAGGCAGGCGGATCTCTGCGAGTTCAAGCAGCCTGGTCTACATAGTGAGTTCCAGGACAGCTGGGGCTACAGGGAGACCCTGTCTCAAAAAGACCAAAAAAAAAAAAAAAAAAAAAATGTTAATTCCATTACCTTGGTTCGATTCTGTAGAACTAGATTTCAAGGAAAGCTGCTTTGCTCCATCTTTTACTTTTTTCAACCGGTTCTTATCCCCTGGTAAAGTCAATTTTTGCCTAAGTGGTTTTAGTTCAAATGCCTGAAAAGTTTTGACCTGTGCTTTCTCCTCAGGAGCAACTTCTTTATTCGAGTCTCTTGTAATACTGCCATTATCCGTGCTTGTTTGGTCCTCAAAATTCAGTGCTTTGTGATCTTCCTGCACATTCTCTTCTTTGTTACTCAGAGCTAGTTTTTCATCCTTATTGATGCACTCTAGCTCCAATTGTATTTGCTTATACTTTAAAAGTAAATCTTCAAAAGTTTCTTCCCCACAGTTTTCACTTTTGGATGAATAATTCTGTTTTCTTGATGGAGATCTTCCAAAACTTTTGGCTGAACAGCATATTAAGGAAGCCAGTTTCCAAAATTTTTCCAGTTAAATTTAACAAAAATACTTAAGATATAAATGAAATTCCCTTTATTTTCTCAAGATGAACTGGTACTTTTAAACTACTAAATTCCATTTAATATGTCCTGCTAATGCCTGTTTTATGTGTCCATATTGCAATTTAACAAGTATCCATATAAACAGTCCACTTACAAATTCATTAGTGTCAGTAATTACCAGTAGAATGCAGAGTCCACCTAGTTAGGTTATTGCATCCTTCCTTCTGTAGGTACCAAGAAATCACAAAGCAAGCAATGTTAAAGATACCTTTCTGAAGGAAGAGAAACTGAATGGTTTGTCACAGATGTAGACAATTTACACTTCAGATAATCAGGAGGAAATCTTTTATTAGTTTCTTCTCAGCTCAAATTTTTTAAAAAATAAGAGATAAAAATGAACACGACAGTCATTGATTTATGAAAGAGACATTTCTTAAAAGTCTAATAAAAATAAATGAGAACTCATCAAGTACACTAACATTTGATATATGCATAACTAAGATGGCAGCCACGTAACAAAAAATAAAATCTTTAAATGGTGTACTTCTAATTTCAAACAATTCTTACATAAAAGAAGTCCATCCTGGAAATTAACAAGAGATACAAGTAGCTTGCTGTACTTTCAATTATTAAACCATTTGTATTGTCATTGCTCAAAATATAACATGTCTCTTTTTTTAACAATAGGACAAGTAGCTAACAAAGATTTTCAAACTCCCAATGACCAACTGTGGTAGGAAATCTCTGCTTCTCTCATCTCTTCAGGCGACAAGTTTTGTGGGGTTTTTTTTTGGGGGGGGGGATCTTTTTGAGACAGGATCTCTCTATAGCCCCAGTTGATCTGGAACTTGCTATATAGATAGACCAGGCTGGCCTTGAACTCAGAGATCCACATGGCTCTGCCTCCTGAGTATTGGGATTAAAGCTGTGAGCCACCACGCCCAGCCAGTTGTTTCTTAAAAACATTCTCTTTTCAAAAACTTCCTTTCCTGCTATTCCACTAAATGGAATCTGGCTTCTGCTTTTTTTAATTTAACAGAAACTACTTTGGGTTTATAGACTACTGTTTTCAAACTTTATTTCACCTGATTCCACTGCAGCACCTAAACTCTGTAAAGCACTAGTCTCTTGGCTTCGGTAACACTCCTGGTCTCCTAGCTTATCTGAATTTTTTAAGCTATCATAGTTCCTTTTTCTTCAACTCTTGAAGAAAAGATCAGAATTCAAGTCTCTTTTTTCATTTTAACACATTCTAAAGTCTCCCACTGTTTTACCAACGACTAGAGAGGAATTATACCTGAAAAGGTATTTGGGTTCTCTATTGCCCATAAACTATGGCCAAAGTGATCTTTGTAGAATACAAATGTTATTGGATCACTCCCTTTCACTCTCATTTAAATAAGAGCTCAAAATCCTTAGAATGGAATGTCCTTATTATCTGACCTGTGCTTACCTTTCCAATCTTACCTGCACTCTGCTCATCACAGTTTATGTAGTTTTGTACTTAGGTTTCTGCTCTTCAACCTGACCCCAATTCAAGGCACCTCCTAAGTGAAGTCAAAATTATTCTCCTTGTTCATTTATGCTCTATGTACATTAATTACTGCAATTATCTATATTACTGCAATTATTATATCTTACTTTTCAACAGAAAAGTTCTACCTTTTCTAAAGGTAGAACTGTAGTAATAAAAAGCAAATAAAGGGCTGGAGAGATGGCTCAGCAGTTAAGAGCACTGACTGCTCTTGCAGAGGACCTGGGTTTGATTCCCAGCACCCACATGGCAGCTACGAACCATCCTTAACTCCAGTTCCAGGGGAATTCGAAGCCCTCTTCTGACCTCCGTGGCATTGCACAACATGGGTGCACTCATACATGCAGGCAATACACACAAACAGATAAAATAAAAATAATAAATAAAAATATTTAAAAAGGCAAATAAATAGTAAGAGCTTGTAGACATTTGCAAAGGAAATTGATTCAATATACTAACAAAAAGTATCTAATTTTAAACTTAAGATGCAATTTCTGAATGAATTTTTGTCTGCTTGGGACAGGGTCCCTAGGCAGCCCTGGAACCTGCTATGTATACCAGGCAGCAGGCCTTGAACTCAGATCTGCCTGCCTCTACTTCCTAAGCACTGAGATTAAAGGTGTGTACCACCAAGTCCAGCTTTTTTTTTTTTTTTTTTTGAAGTCCTACTTGCCGAGGATATAGCACAGAGATAAAGGGAAAAATAAAAAGAACTACTTAAGCCAGGCGTGGTGGCGCATGCCTTTAATCCCAGTGCTTGGGAAGCAGAGGCAGGCAGATCTTTTTGAGTACGAGGCCAGCTTGGTCTACACAGTGAGTTCCAGGACAGCTGGGGCTACAGGGAGACCCTGTCTCAAAAAGACCAAAAAAACTACTGAAGATAAGTAAGGTGGCAGATGCCTATAATCCTAACTACTGGGAAAGCTAAAACAATTAAGAGCTCAGCTCCTCCAAGTAAAATTTTAGGCTGGAAAGACCATCAGGCTCAAAAAGCTTAATGCTCTGCCAGAGGACCTGAGTTCAGTTCCCAGCACCCACAAGGGAAGGGAGAGAAGAAAAGGGAGGGAAGAAGCAGGGGGGAGGAGCAAGAAGGAGAGGGTAAGAAGGGGAGGGCAAGAGAGGGAGGGAGGGGGTGAAGTAGAGTAGGGAGGAGACTTACAGAGATTCACAAAATGTTTATCCTAGTTCTTAGGTGGAGGCAGGAGCTCAATCAGACATCTTCAGTAAGAATGAAAAGTTGTAGAGAGGCTAATACAGGAAGACTGCTGTGATTGTTGAAGCCAGTCTAGGCTACATAGTAGTTCCAGACTAGATTATGGTATGAATCCATGTCTCTAAACAAAAAAGCTGCAACAGAAGTTACTTATTTTCTTTAAAATTACAAATAAGCTGGACAAGGTAGTTGTAGGTCTTTAAGCACAGCACTTAGGCAGAGGCAGATGGATTTCTATGAGTTGCAGGCAAGCCTGGTCTACATAGTTCCAGGCCAGCCAGGGCTACAGAGTGAGACCCTGTCTATAAATAAATACATATATACAAAAAAACATAAGTATATGGCATAATCTCCAGACAGAAAACAAAGGCAGGAGGGATCACCTCCCATTTGCTGGGGATCTTTATGAGACAGAATCTCCCTGTAGCCCCAGCTGACCTGGAACTCCCTATGTAGACCAGGCTGGCCTCAAATTTACAGAGATCCACCTGCCTCTGCTTCCCAAGTACTGGGAATAAAGGCTTGTGCCACCACACCCAGCTCATCTTTCACCTTCCAATGCTGAATAAACTAAGAAAAAAGTTTTGAATTGTGCCACAGTACTTTTTTCCCCGTCTGATCTTTTTCACTAACCTGCAATCATTTTCATTTGTTTCTCCAACTCAAATTTCAAGTTTCATCTCTGTAAGCTTAAAAAACACATTTTTATATGCTTACATAGCCTTTATGTTTTAAATTCAGAATAGAGAACAAATTTGTGGATGGTTCATGGCTTGCATATAATCTTGGCCAAAGGTTTTCTAATCTTCATTGAAAGAACATTTACTATCCTTTAAAAGGTTATGTACCTATGATTTTTTCCCCCAAAAAATCCTGAAATATTTCTAACCCAATGTTTGGTGGTAGAAGTAAAAGCTTTCCAGGCTCAAAAACCAAAAGCTGCTGTTTTCTTTAAACATCCTTTGCCCCTTTTACATTAGAACATTTAGAAAATGCCATTCTGACCTCAAGTACTCCACAAAAATATTTTTTAAAGTGCTATGTGTAAATTTTATAGAAAAATGAATGTTAAAAGTCATTACACTATGGGAATTATAACTAGCAATCAAAGTGCTTAGTAAACTATTTTAAGCAGGTTGTACAAGACAGGATGTATAAACCCACAATAAAATGGGAACCCTTTGGATGATTAATTTCTGGGCATAAATCCTGAGTAAACTCAGTAATGTTAAAAGATAACTGACAATAAGCTCGTCAGGAATTTGGCAACTCTTTTTTTGGTCTTTTTAAGACAGGGTCTCCCTGTAGCCCCAAGGGGGCCTGAACTCACTATGTAGACCAGGCTGGCCTTGAACTCACAGAGATCCGCCTGCCTCTGCCTCTGCTGGGATTAAAGGCGTAAGCCACCACGGTTGGCACTGGCAATTCTTCTCAATTTCTCCATACTATCCACTTCCTCCCTAACATGGTAATATAAAGATGCTGGTAAGTTTATCTTTCTCTGATCTCCACGTATACAGTGAACACAGGAAAATGAAGTTAAGGGCATAAAGGTTTCCAAAACGATATGTGAATTTGAAAGACCTGAATTAATAAAACTGATAAAAGACAGAGGGTGTCACACTAGCAAAAGACAAATACTAACGTAACTTGAGCTCCGGGAGTACTGCTAAAAAACCTAATTTCACCAATTCCACTAGCTCACCCGCACCCAAGCCACAGTAACGTTGAAAAGCAATACACCCCAAAAAAACAACCTAAGACACACCGGAAGAGTGCGGCCCATGGAAACTACCGAAGAACAGATACTAGTGGTTGGGAAAAGTTAAACTCTAGAACCTGGAAATGACGCGGAAGGGAGCTCCAGCGACACACCCAGGGCGGACCGCCACGTTAAGGATACAGCTCTTGCGAGGTGGAGAGGGCTCTCGCCAGCTCTGACTGCTGCTGAATCCGGATCCCGCTCCTCCTCCCAGAGGAGCTCGGCACCCCGGCTTGCCTCCTCGCTCACCCCCTCCTCGCCCCCGACTCCAGCGACTCCCACCCCGGTAGGGCCGGCCTCGAAAGCGGAAACGGTCCAAAGCGATGTGGCTCCGCTCCCAGAAGGACGGCCGAGGGCTATTTTCCGACAGGGAGCCCGAAGGCATCCGCACCGGAGGCGGATGAGTTCGGAAGGGTTCTTTGGGTCGGTAGCTGCTGTGTCCCCTGAGGTGGCCCCGCTCGGAAGGGTGCCGCGAGCGTGAGAAATTCCTCAGCTGTTGCTGAGAAGAGGACGATGACGAAGACGAGCCGCCGCCTCCGCCGGATCCACCGCCCCGGGCCGGGTGAGGAGGCCTCCGCCGCGGGTACGGCAACAGCCCGCCGCCGCTGCTGCTGCTGCTGCTGCTCCGGCTCCGGATCTGGCTGTTGTTATCGTCGTCGCTGATCTCCCCATCTTCAAGTTCCCCTTCTTCCTTCGGCGACAGGCCACTAGAGGCCGGGGTCGAACAGTCTACCGTCGCCATCCGGGGAGCAGCCCTCCGTCCTGGGACCTGTCGGACAGCTGCTTTTCTCCTCGGCTGCCTTCTTTCTTAACGGCCCCGACAGGCACGGCCTCCCAGTGCTCGGAAGCCTAGGAACGTCTGCTCCCCAACTTCCCCGCACCCCAGATCTCTCTCGCCGGACCACCGCTAGCCAGTTTCCTCTCCTAGCGCCCCCTTGCTGCTCTTCCGCCTCGCGAGAAAGGAGCTGCGGAGGAGGCTGTGTCCCGGGCGTCATTTCCTGCAACATACAGGAAGCCAACTCCCAAGTCCCGCGATAACTGGCAGCGTGTTGCGCTGCTCTCTGGGACTTGTAGTCTCTCTGTGCGTCTGCCTTGCCCTCGCTTTCTGCGCCGCGCACCCGCCCAGGGTCCGGCTTGGGACCCTCGAGTTCGTGTCCCGGTAACCGGTCTGCTCGTTAGTCGCAGACCTGAGTTTCAGAGTCATTAATTGGTGGAGAAGACACCTACCATCTCACTGCTCTGGGACCGCTGCCAGAAACGCAGTGTTTCTACTCTCCTGGGGACCACGAGGGGAGGGGACAACGGGTGTGGCCGCCATGTTGGTGAGGGCGACAGTGGGCGCCGGGAGCTCTGGGATGATGGGGTCCGCGGGCCTAAACCCGCCATATTAATAAAGAGAAAGAGAAGGTGGGACACCCCCGCCCCCGCGCGCGCGCCCCGGGTTCCCTACACGCTCCTTCCCACCCGTCAGTGGGCTCTGAACTTGCGCTGTTTCACCTGCGGCGACTGTCTAGGCTTTGACAGGACGCTTAGCAGTCAGCGCCACGTAACAGGCGTCAGGAGCACCGAATGAGGGGTCGGGGGAGATGCCGACCAATTGCGCCGCGGCGGGCTGTGCTGCTACCTACAACAAGCATATTAACATCAGCTTCCACAGGTAACCTGGGGTGAGGGGGGCGGCCCCCCGAGCTCTGCTAGTCTGGGGACGGTTTGTGTGGCCGAGAGAAGGATCTGACTTTTGTGACTCGCCCAAGCTAGTAGCAAAGAAACATCAGTTTTGTCCTTCTGTGTGTGTGGTTTCACACCTCTGTAAACATTGCCTCCTTTTCCGAGGAAAGTTCACCCAATTTGTAAAAGAAATCCAAGTACTGTGAACATCGCTCACGTTAAAAGTCATGAGAGGGTATCTTAATTTTCCACTCTTTTATTCTTAAATCTTACACCATACCTTGAGGGGAGTGATACCGTAAGACAAATCTAATCCAGTTCAAAATAACGATCACCTTATAAGCCTCCTGTGTTCGCGTTCAAATTAGGAAAATTTCACAAGCTGGAATGCAATGGGAAGCATTTTCTGGTAGTCGTACACTACATTGTAACTGCCGAGGAACTGAGTCATCCCTGGCGGCCATGTAATTAAGCAATGTTAATGAAAGTGCAAAATGCAAGCTTTCACTTCTTGAAAAGGGTCTTTAAAAAGAACCTAGGCTTTATTTTTCCTTCGTTTGTTGGGAACACAGAATTCTTTAGTTGTGTAAAGTCAAAACTCTCCAAAGTATTTGAATACTGTCTTGAATATAATAGGTACTCGGTAAATATTCCCCTTTGAAGAAAGGAAATACTGAAAACTTAAATGAAAACAGTTCTGATTTTATATACCCCACAATATAGAAGTTGCTATCTTGGAATATAGAAAATATATTTGCTCTTTTCCCTTCCTCAACATTACTAAGTGTACCCCCTAAAAGCTGCGGCTTTAAAACTCTTTCTGGTGTTTGTTTTAAACTACTTAATACAAATGTAGTGCTTTATTCATTCATACATCAAATGTGTACCAGGTCCCTAATTGCCTGACATTTTGCTAAGGATGCAGAAAGTTCTTACCCTCCGGCACTTTAGAATTGAATGGAGGAGAAAGACATAATTACAGATGAGTGCCACAGAAAAGACATTCAAAGAGACCTCATTTAGCCTTGAAAGTCACAGGACACTTTGCAAAAGAGGAGACATTTCAAATGAAACCAAAGGATGACATAGTCTTGGTCGTCTATACAAAAGTGTTTTCTATTTTATTCTAAGAGTACTTGAGAAGCCCTGAAGAGTGCAAAAAGAATAACCTGATAAGATTTACATATTAAAAAGACGTCTGGCTGCAGTGTGGAACATTAGAGTGATCCTTAAAATGCTAGTCAAGCATCACTGGACGTTAATTTGATGGAAAAAGAGCCTATCGTAGAACGTTAATTTACCGTTTCCTTCACAGGGAAATCCTGCTACAGGTCAACTGAACTAAATACTGCTACTTAGTTGTGAGCACAGGAGCACTGAATTAGAGGAGGTGAGAGTTGAATGAGAAAAATATAAGGAGCTGTAATAAAAGGGAGTCTAGGCCTGGTGTGGTGGTGTATACCTGTAATCCCAGCACTGAGGAAAGAGATTGGAGGATCACAGGCCAGCCTGAGCTACATAGTGAGACCCTGTCTCAATATTTAAATAAAGTCCACCCTGTGTCCTAGAATAGGATGCTGTTGACAGTGAAGATGGAGAGCTTTTGAGAAATGTTTGAGGATAATATACTGGATTTGGTAATCTGATGTGGAAGATGAAAGGAAGGGGTCTGGTCACTAAAACCAGTGTTGAAGAGATGCATAGGGGAAAGCTGGGCTGAGTGGCTTACTCAGGAGACTGAAGCAGGAGGATTGCCCTAAGTTCCAGAGCTACCAGGGCTACAAAGTAAAAACCCTGTCTTAACAAAGAGAAAAGAAAAAGAGATACACTGTAGTACAATACTATTTCTCTAACATGCAATTAACATTTTTCATGTGTAACCTTCTAAATTAAAGTCTTAAGCCACCAGAGGTACATTCCTATTATCCCTTCACTCAGGAGGTTTAGACAGAAGGATCACTAAGAGTTCAAGGTCAGCCTGGGTTACATAGTGAGTTTGAGACCTAGGCTTTATAATGAGAACGTCTCCACAAACAACAACAACAACAAAAATTAGAAAAATGAGAAATTTAGGCTTTAAGGTAGCATTAATTATAATAAAAATATACTCCCGTTTCATAAATACAATATTTTTTTCTTTTTCTAAGACACCCACACGTACAAATTTTGTTTCTTTAGGTGTTTTTGTTTTGTTTTGTTTTACTTCTTAGCCTATTCTACTCTGTCTCCTCCATAACCTTCTAAATCTGCCCCTCCTAACATGACTTCTGTGTCACTATACTAATTTTTCATGTTGTGTGATCTTTTGCTCAATGAAATAATCTCTACTTTTTAACTATTTGTCACTAGTTTTACTTTTTTTCTTTTTTCTTTCACAAGTGTTTTGATTGCCAGGATGTTTGCCGGTATGTGTGTAGTGCTTATGAAGGCTAGAAGAGGATGACAGAGCCACCACGTGGGTGCTGAGACTGGAACCCAGATCCTCTGGAAGAACAGCAAGGGCTCTTAACCCCTAAGCTGCTGTAGTTTTATTATTTTTTCCTTAGTTTTTGGGGGTTTTTTTCCCCCCAAACCTCTTCTATTAACCCACACCCTAACCTAGGTCCTCAAACTCTTACCAGGTGATTCAACTGTATCTGTGGATACCAGTTAAGTTCTAGTTGTTAAAAAATTTCCCAAATAAGTATCACAAGTCCATATCACTAAGAAGTAAAAATATTTGTAGGCCAAGTGTATACTGTTTCCCTGGTCCCTTGCCAGTCGCACAGATTAGACATTGTTAGCAAACTGCCATCCCACAAACATTGCCCATTTCCTGTATTCCATTTCTCAGCAGATGGAAATACCATCCACCCAATAAGTTGAAAGCAGTCCTCCTTTGATGTACCACCATTCCTTTTTTGTTGTTACCCCAACTGGCCTAGAACTGACTATGTAGACCAGGCTGGCCCTGCCTGTCTACCCCTGCTTCTGTAGTACCGGGATTAAAGGCAGGCACCACCCCAACTGCCTACCATTCCCTTTGGTTTGATTATTGGAACCGCCTCTTAACTGGCTTACTGTTTTCGATTCTGGTACTACTAACCAGTCTTCTGTAATCAGTGGTCATAGCTCAGTATTTAACTAGTGCCTTTCCAGAAAAGAGGACAGGTCTGATTTGTAATATTTGCTGAACTTCTCTAATGCATTTACTCTACCAAGCTTGGTTTCAAGCCACTGACATGACATAACTGATCATGGAGCTGAGAAGAGATTACAATATCACACTATTCTATAGTAGTTCTACCATGGAAACATAAGTAACTTTCAAAGAATAGATACTGGGGCTGGAGAGATGGCTCAGCACCCATGTCAAGGCTCACAACCACTTGTCACTCTAGCTGTAAGGGCTCTGATTTCCTCTTCTGCTCTTTGAAGGCAACTGAACTCGTGCATATACCCACACAGACAATTTAAAATAAAATAATTTTTAAAATACTTTATTATTTTATGAGCATTTTGCTTGCATGTATTTTATATGTATGAGTATTTTGCCTGCATGTAAGAAGAGGCCAGAAAAGGGTGTCGTCCCCACTGAAATTACAGGTGATTATTAACTGCCATATGGATGCTGGAAGCCAAAATCAGGCCCTTTGGAAGAACAGCAAGTGCTCTTAACCACTGAGCCATCTCTCCAGAAATTAGGTTTTCAGTGTTTGTTACTCTTGGTTTTTATTTAATTGGAAATTTATATAATTTAATAAGGGTTATGTTTACAGCAGATCCTACCAGCTCTTGCAGTTCAACTTTTCAATGGCATTTTGACATTTTTGTCTTAGAAAGCCGTCATCATTATTTCATATCATAATAACTACTCCCAAGATACTCTTAAAGTTCTTCACTACTCCCACTTAAAGCCCCTTCTGCCAGATCAGCTTTTCCAAGACTCATGACTCTTCGTAATTACTTTCATAATAACAAATAATTTCTAGTATTTACCTTCTACTATGCCACTATACTAAGAATTTACTCACATTTTCTAATTTGATCTTTAGAAGGTGTGCGTGTGTGTGTGTGTGTGCACTTACATGAGCACACTCTTGCACACATGCATGTAAAGGCCAGAGCACAACCTCCAGTGTTGTTCATCAGGCATTTTTGTTTGTTTTTGAGACAGGGTCTCTCAAGTACTTGGTCAGTGAGCCCCAGGAATCTACCAGAGCTAGCTCCTCAGCCCCATAGAAGCATTCTTACCTCACTTAGTAGATAATTTTAAGACTTAGAGGTTAGAGAAATGGCTCAGCAGTTAAGTATACTTGCTGCTCTTCCAGAGGAACCAAGTTCATTCAGTTCCCAACACCGATGTCAGACTGCTCACAACTGCAGTTCCAAGGGATAAAGGGCCCTCTTCTGGCTTCCATGGGTACCCACACTCACATGCTGATATACACAGACATATGTGCATACACATAATTTTTTTTTTTTAAATCTTGGATCAGGCCAGACATGGTGGCACATGCCTTTAGTCCAAGCACTTGGGAGGCAAGTTTATTAAAGATGCAAACAAAACAACATTGCTTAAACTGCTGAGTGATTTTCCTAAACATCTAATGTTTATAAATGCCTGGATATGTTGTATGGGCAAAAATATATCCAACTGTTACCACCATGTGAATTAATACCAATAGGATAATTTATTACTTAAATTTAGCTGATTGGCTACATCTCCTACCCTTAAAATGTACTGTGAAGAATCAAAATAATGCTGGGAATGGTGGTGCCTTTAAACCCAGCACTTGAGAGGCAGAGATGGGCAGAGCTCTGAGATTGAGGCTAGCCTGGTCTACAGAATGTGTTCCAGGCCAGCTGGGGCTACAGGAGACTCTGTCTCAAAAACAAAAAAGAGTCCAAATAACATATGCAAGGACCAGGTAGAGTGGTGCACACCTGTGATCCCAGTATTCAGGAAGTTGAGCAGGAGGTCAAGGCCATCCTCTGCTACATAGTGAGTTCACTGGGAGTGGCTAGCCTGGGATACATGAGACTATCAAAAACAAAACACTTGCAAAATGTAAGATTAATGCTGTAAAAGCCAGGTGTGGTGGTACATGCCCATAATCGTAGCACTGAAGGTAGAAGACAGGATTCCAGATTCAATGCCTACCAGGGCTATACTGCAAGACCCTGTCTCAAAAAGCCAAGGGCTGGGGATGTAACTTGGTGGTAGAATGCTTGCCTAGTGTACATAGTACTCTGGATTTGATATCTGGCACTGCAAAAAATATGTGTGGATCCCTGGAGCTCCCTAGCCAGCCAACCTATCCTAGTAGGTGAACTCCAAGCCCATGAGAGAGCCTGTCTCAAAAACAAGACTGGTGAGGAACAGCACCCAAATTTATCCTTGCCTCAATGCACACTCATGCACACACAAAAATTAAGGAACAGAAGTCAGGTGTAGTGGTATACATCTGTAATTCCAGTACTTGGGATGTAGAAGCAGGAAGATGTTTATGGATGCATGTGTGTGTGTATGTGTATGGTTCTTACACCTGAAGTGTTTTATAACCATAGTGAAACAATATTTATGTGGATGCTGTGACACACGTGCTCACACACATCTCATACATTGAATAATAACCAAAGACTTAATTAGCTTTTTTATATTGATTTTTTTATTATGCTTGTGTATGTACCATAACCTGCATGTAGAGGTCAGAGGGCAACTGGTAAGAGTCAAGTTTCTGTCCTTCCACCATGTAGTTCTGGGGATCAAACTAAGGTCATGAGGCTTGGCAGCAAATGTCCTTACCCAATAAGCCATCTCATCAGCCCAAAATTTAAAAAAAAAAAGTTGTAATTGAAACTTGACTACATGTGAATGTTTATTCTGTTTGCAAGTCAGTCAACACGGCTAGAATTTTTAGTAAAATTTTGAGAAATAGCCCTTTATATTTGTGTCCTCTTTAAACAGTACATGTTGGATACAAGTGAGTGTATTTCATATGTGAAGTTAGTGGGAAAAGCATAACTACAGAGTATTCAGTTCTGCTTTCTGCTACGCTACATAGCTACATAGCTTAAGAGTTTTTCAGGGGGTAGAGAGATGGCTCAGTGGTTAAGAGCACTGGCTGCTCTTCCATAGGAACTGGGTTCAAATCCCAGCACCCGCCTGGCAGCTAGCAACTGTCTGTAACTCCAGTTCCAGGGGATCCAACATCCTCTTCTGGCCTACCTTCCTTTTGCACAAAGGGTGTTCTTACATACATCCACACAAAACAAACATAAAAATAAATAAAATTTTAAAAATATTTTTAAAGCTTTTTAATGCAGCTTAACATAGAATACAGTAGTTTACATATTTTGTATTTGTATTAATGTAACAAAATTTTGTAGAGTCTTTTTTTTTGCTTGCAAGATACTTTGCTAGGTGTCAAAGACAAGGAGACAAATAATGATCCCTTTCCTCAAGAAACTTTAGAACTTTTGGCCCAGTGAAATGGCTCAGCAGACAAAAGTTGCCACACGACCCTGACAACCCGAGTTCCATTTCCAGAACCTACATTCAAAGAAGAGAACCAAACCAACTCCCAAAAGTTGTCCTCTGACCTCTCTGTACATTTGCCTATACACACACACACACACACACAAAAAAGAACACAGAAATAATGTTTGTTAAAAGAAACAATTTTTAGCCTGTGTGGTATCACACACCTATAATCCCAGCACTGGGGAAGCAGAGGCAGGTGCATCTCTGTTAGTTCAAGGCCAGCCTGGTCTACATAGCAAGTTCCAGGCCAGCTGGGGCTACAGGGAGACCCTGTCTCAAAAGGACCAAAAATAAATAAAAGCAACAATTTTTTTCACTGGAAATTTATGGAACGGAAAGAGTATAAAACAGTGTTGTAATGCAGGAAAGACAGAGATAGGAGTTATCAGTATCTGCCCAGACTTTGATTGATAATCTTTAACGTACCTGGTTTATTTGCCTTAACTGTGTACATAGCAAC
This sequence comes from Nannospalax galili, assembly GCF_000622305.1. Classification (NCBI taxonomy): domain Eukaryota; kingdom Metazoa; phylum Chordata; class Mammalia; order Rodentia; family Spalacidae; genus Nannospalax; species Nannospalax galili. Next base: position 3,289,219 of record NW_008339767.1, on the reverse strand, counting down.
AGATAACAGCATTTTGAAATTACTCCTGCTTATAATGTTCTACATAAAACTTACCTGCATTAGTTATTTGTGCTTTATTGCCCATGATAAGAACTAGGTTGGAAAGCTCTCTTTTTAAAGCTCTGAAAAACATAACTATTAAAGTCAGGTTTTTACTACTTTTTTTTACAGCTGTATAAAAATTAGTAAATTGGTATCTGGATATTACGTTTAAACTTTTTTTTTTTTGTTTACATAAATAGGGTACATTTTAAATTTTTAACCATTTAAATACGATAGTTTGCCAGTTGGAATTTGAGTTGCTTTTTGTTTGTTTGTTTTAAGGTTTCCTTTGGATCCTAAAAGAAGAAAAGAATGGATTCGCCTGGTTAGGCGCAAAAATTTCGTGCCAGGAAAACACACTTTTCTCTGTTCAAAGCACTTTGAAGCCTCTTGTTTTGACCTAACAGGACAAACTCGACGACTTAAAATGGATGCTGTCCCCACTATTTTTGATTTTTGTACCCATATAAAGTCAATGGTAGGTGATGTTACTCTCCTTTCTTAAACTAATTTTTTAGAACCTATTCCCTTTTGTTTATGCAAATGCGCAATTCACTATTCACAATATATTAAAATAAATATGCAGCGTTACGCCTCAAGAAAGTTGTGGAGCTTCCTCTTGTATACTAAAGGTATAGGCTAGAATTGGAACCCAGGTCTCCTGACTCTAGTTTTGTTTCCCCAGTAAAATCCAAAATGCATTTCAGATTTTGCACTTCAGAATTAGGGGTGTTCAACACAGAAGATCTATGCAAATTTTCCAAAATATGAAATACTTCTGGTTCTAAGCACTTTGAATATAGAATATTTGACCAGTATTGGAACCTCACATTGCTATAAATTATTAGTAATTATCAGTAAATGTACTGTTGACAAAATTGACAAAAATTGGGAAAGATTAGTAATGAAACTTCACTTTCTTCTGCTTTTAAGATGACACACAAATGACACACAAATGACACAAATGCTCTTCTTTAAGAGCAACATATCCAGAGTTATACCAAAGATGTTGGCTCAGGGAGGCTTAACATTCAGTCTAGCTTGAGGACTTGAGAGTTTGGAACATTGGAGGAAGTTTTTGACTATGCATAAGACAATTGTAATTAAATAATTTGTACTAAAGCCAGTGGATTGAAGAATGAATATGAAATTATCAAATGCTGATTTTTTTTTTTTTTTTTGGAAAGAAAAGAAAAAATTAAGGTAGAAGATCATTGAATTAAAATGTAGGTTTAGGGGCTTCAAATACAGCTCAGTGGTAGTTTGTCTAGCATACACAAGGTTACTTGCTAGCACCATAAGAAAGGAGAAAGGGAGAAGAAAGAAGGAAACATTATCTGGTTAGAGAAAATTTAATCAGAAAAGAAAAGCTAACTGAGAAAGACAGTCACTAAAAGGGAGGAAAAGATAAAACAAACACAAATAGAAAGTTTAGCTTTGAAAAAAGAACATTCTTTCCACTGAGGAAGGAAAAGCTATTGTTTGAGTTATTTGAGAAATAAATTTGTAAATAGACATGAGTTGACATGGACATGGGGTGAGAAGGTTGCATTTTGTTGTTAGAAAGCTCAAGCCAGGCATGTTGGTGCATGCCTGTAGTCCCAGCACTTGGGAGGCAGAGGCAGGTGGATCTCCATGAGCTCAAGGCCAGCTGGGGCTATAGGGAGACCCTGTCTCAAAAAGATCAAAAAAAGAAGAAAGAAAGAAAAGGAAGGAAGCTTATTTCTGACTTTCTGACATTTTTTTTTATAATTTATCCAATTAACTTTTTTTTTTTTTGTCTTTTTGAGACAGGGTCTCCCTGTAGGCACAGCTGGCCTGGAGACCAGGCTGGCCTCAAACTCAGAGAGATCCGCCTGCCTCTCCTCTACTGGGATTAAAGGCATGCCCCACGACGCCCAGCCCAATTAACTATTAAACTTTACATTATACCAGAATCTGTTAGATGTTGGGAAAATCAAAAGGGAATAAAAGGAGTCCCTGACTGTTCTCTATGTAGAGACCAACACCAACTGTAGGTGTTATGATGGTAGGAACTATAATTTATTTACCCTTATTTCCTCAGGAATTAATAAATGGTACATGTTTAAGTAGTTGGGTTGGTTTGGGTTTGGGTTTGGGTGTGTTGTTTTTTGTTCTCTTGAGACGGTCTTGCTATTAAGGTAGGCCAAACTATCTCAGATTCACTGTATATAGCCCAAGCTACTCTTGAACTACTTCCCAAGTGCTGAGGACTACACCTACCAGCTTACCTGGCTACAAAATAGCACGCGCGTGTGCGCGTGTGCGCGCGTGCGCGCGTGCTCGCGTGCGCGCGTGTGTGTGTGTGCGTGCGTGTGTGTGTGTGTGTGTGTGTGTGTGTGTGTTTTGCTTATTTTGAGACCATTTCACTGTGTAGGGCAAGGTTGGCCTCAAATTTATGGGTATCCTCCTTAGCCTCCTGAATGTAGAGATCAAAAACATGTACCACCATACCTTGCATAAATGTTTAAATAAATGCCAGACTTGGTAGCACATGCCTTTAATCCCAGCACTTGGGAAGCAGAGGCAGGTGGATCTCTGTGAGTTCAAGGCCAGCCTGGTCTATGTAGTGAGTTCCAGGCCAGCTGGGGCTACAGGGAGACCTTGTCTCAAAAAGACAAAAATAAATAAAATGTTTAATAAATGAAAGGAAATGATGTGATTATCTGAAATTTGTAAGTGGTTTAATATTCCTGGAGCATAGTGAACAAAAGAATCCTTAGCTTTCTGATTTGAACAAAAAGTTCCCAACCAGATTTTTGAATCTTTGAATATTTAATATGAACAATTAATAGGTAAATCTATTTGGAAGTTTGATATTTGAGAATATGTCTCTGTGGATACTTGAGTTTTTATTTACCTAGGCTCCAGGTCTGAACTATTATTCATCAGTCTGAGAGACTAGGAGATCAGATCAATAGTATAGATTAACAAAATGTCTAAGCAAATTCTAATTTGGTCTTAGTGAGAAAATTGCAAAAGATTTTTTAAGTCTCCATAGAATCATATTGAATAAATTGGAAGATACTTTGGAAGTCCGCTGCTTACTTCCAAATCAACATTGGAATATCTCTGGAGATGAAAGATAAGGATTAGAGTTCATTTAACTAGCTGAGAAACCTGATTTTTAAGCACATGAGATAGCATGCTGTTGTTTCTCATTAAACTTTAAAAACAGTGGACACTATTTACTTATACGTGATATTCCATAATTTATGTTAAACTCTCTAATTTCGGCTTAGAAACTCAAGTCAAGGAATCTTTTGAAGAAAAACGACAGTTTTACTGCAAGTGGATCATCTAATTTAAAATCAAACAGTAATCAGCAAGTACTACTTGAACACAGTTATGCTTTTAGGAATCCTATGGAGGCAAAAAAGAGAATAATTAAACTGGA
>NW_008339767.1:3282492-3284172 GCF_000622305.1 Nannospalax galili | reverse complement strand
TACAGTGACAAATTACTATAACTCTTTCCTATAAAGAAATGGAATTTTGTTTTTTTACCCGGTTTGGATTTTCTGTCTCTTTTTTCTCCAGTATCAGCACTTCTTTTAAATTAAGGAATACCTTCCCAGGAAATGCAAAGGTAGGAAAAGTCTTTTAGTTCACATGAGATACAACAAATATGTTTAAAAATCCTTTTGTAGATGTGATAAACCTTGTTAATAGTATGAATGTAGTCTTTGAATTTGTCACTGTATACTTTTTCCTTATATTTTTTCAGATACCTTTAGATCATCAGCAAACATACACTGCCTGTACCTACTCAATAACCTAAAGTAAGGTAGGCAACTAATCCTATTAACATAAATTAGATTCTCCAAATAGAGTCTTCCATGTGGTGCACCCCTGTATCCCAAGCACCAAACACTAATCAATGTGGTCCAGTTACAACCTACAGTATTTTCATACCTTTTTAAATCATTAAGACATTATAAAATACAACAAACTTTTGGCAAAGTTACTTAGTCTTCATTCATTATTGTGTTACACTTAAGTTTTTTTCAGGGTTCTTTTTGTTGTTGTTTATATGTTTTTGTACTAGAGATTGAATCGAGGACCTCATGCATGCCAAGTAAATACCGAGGTACTGAGCTATATCCTCAGTCCTTTCCATTCATTATTAACTTGACACTGTTGAATAAACAACCCTCAGTAATAGTAATTTTCTGTATATTTTCTCCATGTTATTGTCCTGATAACATGCTCTGAATTTTATTTGAAATTGTTTTATTAAATGTATCTGTCCACCTTAAAACTAGCTTCATGGCTGAACAGATGACCCACATAAAAACCTAAAAGAAGCCAGGCACGGTGACTCACACCTTTAATCCCAGCACAGAGACTGAGACAGATCTCTGTGAGATTGTGGCCAGTCTGGTCTATATAGTAAGTTCCAGACCCGTGGAGTTACAGAGAGACTCTTTCTGAAAACAAACATAACCACCAAATCATGTTTTCAGTTTATTGGTAGATGGTCTTAGCTGATTATATACCATAAAAACTAATCAAGCCTGGGGGCTAGTGAAATGGCTTGGCAGTTAAGAGCTCTTATTGCTTTTCCAGAAAACCAGAGTTCTGTTCCCAGCACCCATGTTGGGTAGCTCAGAACCACCTGTAACTTCAACTCCAGGGGACCTGATACTCTCTTCTGACCTATGTGCACTCACATACATGTGCCCACACATATACTCGGGCACATACATACACATGAATACAAGTAATAAAATCTTTAAAAGAAAAAAACTAATCAAGCCAGGTATGGGGACAAAGTCTCTAATCCCTGTACTTAGAAGGTATAGGCAGAGCCAGGTGTGATGACATATGTCTTTAGTCTCAGCACTCTGGAGGCAGAGGCAGACGGATCTCTTGAGTTCAAGGCCAGCCTGGTCTACATAGTGAGTCCCAGGCTAGCTAAGGCTACAGGAAGACCCTGTCTCAATAAGACAAATAAAAGTCAGCTTTAAAAAAAAAAAGTGTGGCAGAGCACACTCCCACCCAGGAGGCAGTCAGGAAGACCAAGAGATCAAGGTCATCCTAAACTACACACCTAGCAAGTCAGAGGTCAGCCTAGGCTACATGAGACTGTTTCAAAAAACAAACAAATTTGTTTTTTTTTTTTTTTT
>NW_008339767.1:3263191-3281537 GCF_000622305.1 Nannospalax galili | reverse complement strand
ATCATTTTGATGATGTCTTGGTAGATTTTACAGTGTTATCTCATTTCTCAGTGTTAGAATACGGGTAAATTTTAATTTTGATGTAATGTAGAAATCTTTATACCAGGAGTGGGATTCTTTTGATATTCAGACAGTTGAATACTTTATAAAGTTAAGGATTTATAATGTATATTAAACAGTAACATTGTATTCACACAAATGTATTTGAAATTTGTTAATATTAAATTTTTTCCCAAGGAAATTAACTGTCATGCCTGTTATTTCTAGAAGATAAACATTTCTTGGAAGGAATTTTACACAGACATCACAAAAAGGCAAAGTACAGCTCATTTACTGGAACTTGGGCTTGAGCACAAAAGGGAGACAGTAGAATAGGGTCTCCTGATATTTAAAAAAAAAAGGGGGGGGGCAGGTCAACATAGGCCGGCAGTCAGCTTCACACAATGCCAAGATTTCTGTCTGCATACATAGCTCTTTGCTCTCAGGCCTCCCATTTGCTCAACAATCTATTCATAGGCATTGAGTTTCTCCGCACTCATCTGTAAAGTTAAGTTCTTGCATATTGCACCTTATAGGGGTAGCTGGAATGCTTGGGATAGGAGTCATTGTCTCCCTGGTGTGAGTCAGTGATGGAAACATATCCCTCCCCATCCCATGCCTGCATGCATGTACGTGTACCTGTGTCATGCAGTGCCTACAGAGGTCAGAAAAGAGTGTTGGATCCCCTGGAACTGGAGTTATAGTCGTTAGCTGCAATATGGGTGCTGGGAATCAAACCCAGCCAGTGCTCTTAACCACGGAGCCATCTCGTCAGCTTGGTTGTTTTGTTTCTGAGACAGGGTCTCACTCTGTATCCCTGGCTGGCCTTGAACTCAGAGATCTGCCTATCTCTGCCTCCCAAGTACTGGGATTAACATTTCACCACTAGTGCCAGTGAAGCCATGGTTTTCTTACAGAACACTAACTGATCAGACAAGTCACTGTAACTATGATGAAGACAACAAAACAAATCCAGTTCATAACTTTCCTGAGGAAAGAAAAAAAAGGAGAAAAAACAACAAAAAAAAACCAGGTCACTATGCAAACAAATGAACCATGTCCGGTGTGGAGGTGCACACCTTTAATCCTGGGAGAGGCAGGGGCAGGGGCAGGCAGATCTCTGTGAGTTCAAGGTTTACATAAGGAGTTTCAGAGAGACCCTGTCTCAGAAAGACCAATTAATTAAATTAATTAATTGGTGTGATTAAATAAATAAGACCAAAGGGAAAAAAAAAGAAAAATTACCTTTTAGGCCAAGTGTGGTGATGCACACCTTTAGTCCTAGCAGTTGGGTGACAGAAACTTGTAAGATCCAGGGCAGCCTGGTCTGTATCATGAGTTCCAGGCCAACGGGGGTTATAAGGAAGACACACAGACCAGAACAAACAAAAAAAAATTACCTCTTATTAATAATTTGTACCCAATGATCTGGCAATACTGATAGTGGTCAGGTAGTATGGTGAGGTAATACAGTTATTTACATATGCAGAACAGACATACAAGGATGGATGTATAATGAATTTCTGTAGAAACCACTATTTAGTCTTAAAAAATCTTAGTTAACTAGTTCCTAGTTAGATGTGCTACCAAAGGAAAGGCAAAGTTTATTTAGAAATTTGTAATAGCATGGATTTTTTAAAATACCTACTAGCAGTGGAAATGTGAGCTTTAAAAAGTATCAGTGGGTGTCCGGGTGTGGTAGCGCACGCCTTTAATCCCAGCACTTGGGAGGTAGAGGCAGGCGTATCTCTGTGAGTTCAAGGCCAGCCTGGTCTACATAGTGAGTTCCAGGTCAGCTGGGGCTACAGGGAGACCCTGTCTCAAAAAAAAAGCATCAGTGGGTTACCGTCACACTCCTGTGTTCTACACTTGAAACGGTCCTGTCGCCTCTCTCATAGTAATTAATCAAAAGAAATAATGTAATTATCAGCTAGCTACTATTAACTAAGATAAAAGTTAATTTCAAAGAAAAGATGAAATCAGCCCGAAGACTCGGACTGTCAGTGACAAGATGTTCTGCAGTCTCAACAACTGACGGTGCACAAACTATTTCCGAGGGACTGCAGACAGGACTCAGAGATCCGTTAGACTCTGCGGCGGCTTCCGCTTTAAGTGCTCACGTGAGCGAGGCGGTGCTGCTGCGCATGCGCACAGTAAGCAGTCGTGAGGCGGCGGCAAGGTGAGGCTTGGGCGGAGCTGCAGGGGTCTCGGCCCTGGCTCGCTCGACTCGGATCCCGAGGCGGCGCGCTGGGGACCTAAACGCGCTCCTCCCGGCGGGCTCCCGTCCGGAGCTGCTGTGATCCGTGTGGCGAGGGCTGCGCCCCCCCTTGGGGGCGGAGCTCGTCTGTACGGGTCGCCGATTGGCGGCGAGCTTTCCCTTGCACCTTCCTGGTCCGGTCTAGGTGTGAGCCCACCAGCGTCCGGCTGGCCTTCGCGCGCCTTGGGTTGCCACTTCATTTTCCAGAGATGCGTTAACTTCGCCCAGACGAGTCGGAGCGCCGCACTAGCAGCGGTTTCTAGAAGTTTGGATTTACATATTTTGTTGTTAGGTCGGTGGAAGATGTTGACAATTCTGTTTACCTCTAAAAAAGTATTGTTGCCGGAAACCTAAATGACTTTGATTATCTGAAATGCTGTTTTCTCCCTCAGGTGCTCATAGCTTTATTTTCCATGACAGATCTTGACGACAATACATGCAAAAAATATATAAAGATGATTACTAACATAGTAATACTGAGCTTGATCATTTGCATTTCCCTAGCTTTCTGGATTATGTCAATGACTGCTAGCACCTATTATGGTAAGTAAAAATATTCTAAATTGTTTATAGAGACTCTAGTGGGTGGAATTTAAAAGTACCATTATAAAATCCAAACTTAACATCCTCTGTATGGTTAAGAAGGATTACATACGTCCGCAGCCTGAATTTAGTTTGCCAGAGGGTGTCAGATCCCATGGAACTGGAGGTTTGAATGGATGTTAGCCACCATGTTGGTGCTGGGAACCTGGGTCCTCTAGCGAGAGCAGCCAGTGCTCTCAACCGCTAAGCCATCTCTCCAGCCCAAGATTTTTCCTCTTTTTGATCTCTTGGCCTTAGTCTTACTTTCTTTCCCATTTTCTGGCTTTTGATGTTTTTGTTTTTTGAGATAGGCTTTCACTGATATAGCCCTGGTTGGCCTGGAGCTCACTGTGTAGAAAGAACAGACTGGCCTTGAATTTATGGTGATCCACTTCTACCTCCTGAGTGCTGGGCTTACAGGCCTGTAACAGTATGCCCAGCTATTTTCCCATTTTTGCTGGAAACATGACTATAAGCAATAGTTCATGGTTTTCCTTAGGATAAATAAATCACTTGGCCTTAGTATCTAAGAACCTGTCAGGAATGGTGGAAACTTTAAGTGGGAAAGCTATAGCCTGTTTGAAAGGGATGGCTTCTTTTCACCTTCAGTTAATGCTGCCGTGCGGGCCAAGCAGCCAGCTTACGCAGAAGTGAAGAGTCAGAATTTTTATATGAAATGTCCTAATCTTTAAATATTTACTCAGATTATTTAAAGAGACAGTGCTAGTCAAACCAAACAGCTGTTAAACTGGGTATAACCTTTAGAAAAATTAATTTCTAACTGTTGAATTTGATTTGTTGCCTGTCAGAATGTTATTAAGTGAAACTAATTTCACTGAAAGAGATAATTAAATCCTGATCAGAGTTTGTCTGAAAGTTAATTAGGCAACCTTTTAAAAAATTAAGGAACCAAAGATTTATTTCTCTTTTCCAAATATTCATGTCTAGCTATAAATGGTTTTCAACACTTGAACATAGTACAGTGGCCCTGTCCCAGGAAGATTCCTGTTCCTCTGACAGTATTCAAATTTAAATATATTTTCCATGGGTGACTTCTTCTCAGTTTCTCCACTTCTGATAGTATTAATCCAGAATGCACTTAATTAAAGCTTAATGTTAAGACTAACTTGTACAGACTTTCCACTGTTTGTTCTCCATGTTTGTAACTGTTAGGTAATTTACGGCCCATTTCTCCTTGGCGTTGGTTGTTTTCTGTTGTTGTTCCTGTTGTGATCACCTGCAATGGCTTTAAAAAGAAAAGTCTAGACCACAGCGGAGCTTTAGGAGGTATGTTTTCATTTTAATTTTGAGTTTTTAAATGTTTAATTTTGATTAAAATAATTATATAGTATTTGCTTATATAATTTAAGCTCATGTTTTCTGAATTCTGTATATGACTAAGTTTTAACATTATACATCTTAATCAATAATACAGTTACATGTTGTGCAGTGTTCCTATTCTGTCCAAATTTCAGGAAGAGTAGTTTTTAGAGTTACATACACATTAACTTTGTAATTGATATGAATAGATTAACAGAATAGCCTTCTGTGGACCTTGACTGTTCTCCTGTAATTGGATTGGTTTGCTACTAGCGAAATAACTAGAACATCCCTCCTAGGTGTAAAACAGGAGACCAATTGGAAAAATAACTCTGGAAACTTGCTAGTAGTAATCTCAGAGCAGTTTAAATTTATTATTCTAAGATACTTTTTTTTAATTTTTAAAAATATTTTACTTTTATTTTTTATTTTATGTTTTAAGTTTTATTTCCAAATATTCATGTCTAGCTATATATGGTTTTCAACACTTGAACATAGTATAGTTGCCCTGTCCCAGGAAGATTCCTTTTCCTCTGACAGTATTCAAATTTAAACATAAATATTTTCCATGGGAAAATATTTTACATACATGTATGTATATAATGCACCCCTGTCATGCAGTGCCCACAGAGGTCAGAAGAGGGCATCAGATCCCTTGGAACTGTAGTTAAGGATAGTTATTAGCCACCATATGGGTGCTGGGAACCAAACCTAGATCCTTTGGAAGAGCAGCCACTGTTCTTGACCACTGAACCAACTCTCCATCCCCTAGAGTACTTTTTAGAATTGAGTTAGGCACAGGCTTTTACTTCATTCTTCTAGCAAATTTTTTTGAGCACTTACTACTATGTGCTACTGTTCTAGAAGCAGGAAATATAGTTGTAACCAAAAATAAGGTTTCAGTTCTCATGGATCGTTTATTTTACTTTACTTTTTATATTTTTATTTTGTTTTGCCAGGCGTGGTGTCCCATGCCTTTAATCCTAGCACTGGAGAGGCAGAGGCAGGTGGATCTTTGTGGGATCAAACACAGCCTGGTCTATATAGCGAGTTCTAGGCCAACTGGGGCTACAGGGAGATGCTTGTTTTTGAAGTGGGGTCTCACTGTATAGTTTAAGCTGGCCTCAAAGTTGCAATCCTCCTTCAGTCTCCTAGATGATAAGTAAATAAAATCTACAAAAACTTCAGATAATGGTGATGCTTATGAGAAAATGAAAATATAGTAAAAATGTGTATGTCAGAAGACACAGGGCATTCTTCTCTAAATATAGCCTATGCTTTCCTCTAAGAAGGTAATTTAGACCTAAGACCCGAAGACACAAACAGTGAGAAAGGCTAAGAAGCATTTCCAGCCTGAGCCCTAACATATACAGATCGAACTTGTTCAAGAGTGAGAAGAGAGCTCAGTAAGGGAAGGGGAAGTAAGAAAAGGAAAGAAGTAAGAGAGAAAGTTGAAGAACTAGTTTAGACCTAGCCAGGTCAGTTGAGGCTAGTATGTGCCAGTAAGGATTTTATCTCAAAGCAGATGGGATTTCTTACCCTCAGATCAAAAGAGTAGTATGATCTACTTTGACATAAGAACTTTTAGATTCCACCAGTATTCAGAGCAGAAGGCATGAGGATTCCTGCTAAATTCTTCCTATAGGATGCTTAGAAGTAACAGTCTTGAAGTCATCTTCCCAACATTAAAAATGCTGCTGGTCTTTGGCCCCTGTTTCATCGTCAGTGCACTTTAATCTCTGTGTTTATATGGAAGTAACTGACAGTAAATTTTTATAAACTAGAGTAGCCCTTCATAAGGGCAAGATAGTGTGATTATTAAACGAACAAGCACTAATCAGGTCAGGTTCATTTGAATGATTATAGCTCTCTGCCTCTGTTTTCAGGTCAGAGATAACAGGGTTTTCTAAGTTAGTGAAGAACATACCATAAAGTGATTGGAATTTAGACATCAGGCAGCCTAGCTTGCAGAGGTACCTTCTGGGAGCTTCTTGGGAAGAGCTCTGACAGTGTGCCATTGTGCTCCTATAGTTTTGTTAATTTTTTAAAATATTTTATTTATTGTCTTTAGTTTATGTTTATGAGTGTATTACCTGCATGTATGTAAGTGCACCCATGTTGTGCAGTGCCCACAGAGGTCAGAAGAGGGCGTTGGATTCCCCTGGAGCTGGAGTTACAGATGGTTGTTAGCTGTCATGTGGGTGCCAGGGACTGAACCCAGGCCCTCTGCAAGAGTAGCCAGTGTGCTTAATCACTGAGCCATCTCTCCTGCCTCATAGTTTTGTAAATTTTGTAAAGGTAAAAGCTTTTGGTTTTATTTTGTTGAGATTGGGTTTCACTCTGCAGTCTGAGCTGACCTTGAACCCTTGGCAAGTACCTCAGCCTCTCAGATACTATGATTACATGCTTAAGCCACCACACTTGACAGTAAAAGATTCTATCTTTTTTTGAGACAGGGCCTCACTTAGTAACTAGTTTAAGATGATCTTGAACTTTGAATTCTGATCCTCTTGCTTCCACATGAGTGCTGGGATTGCTAGTGTATGCCACCATACCTAGTTTATGTGGTGCTGAGAATCAAATCCATCGCTTTGGGCATGCTAGGCAAGCACTCTGCCAACTGTGTTATATCCTGGGCCCTGGATTCTTTTTACCTTAAAAGAAAGCCCTCCAGTGGAACATGCTGGCACATGCCTATAAAACCCAGCACTGCTGCATTTATAGGCACCAGCACTCAGGAGGTGGAGGCAAGAGGCTCAGGAGAGTGTGAGATCATTCTTGGCTGCATAGCTCAAGTTTGAGGCCAGTGTGGCTTATATGAGACCATGCTTTAAAAAAAAAAAATCTTCCCAATTATAATGGGATCAATCCCTACAGAATCACTGTGAGAATTAAATAGAAAGATTACCAAAGAATTCTTCACTTTATAGACACAGCCAATGTTTATTAGGCGTTATCAGTTATTATTGGTTAGAGTTCTTCAGAATCATGATAATTCTCTTTTTCATTGAAAAACATTCAAACTCTTAATTTTTTTAATCCATCTTTAGTATGTAGGAATTAAGGGAGATAGATGATGAATAAGATAGATGATAAATAAGATAGGGTTGATCCCATCAGGGCCGACTAGCAGGAGATGCTGTGAGCAGAGGAGAAGAGCACAGCAAGGTGAGGTGTTACCAGGAAAGCCAGAGGTAACACTTCACTGGCCTCACAGGTGTGGTCTCAGTGGTCTGGTGTTCGGTCTTTCTAAAGTTAAAACCTCAATTTTAAATTGATGAGAGCCAAGAAAAGAAGCTGAGTGCTGTCTTTTGTCATGGGGATCGATTGCTACTTTATTAACCAGATAAAATGTAGAACTACCAGGTGGACTAGAATGTAACACATCACTGTTCAGGCACACCCTGTTCTTGGAGTTAGTCCATATGAGAGTTCAGATTATCATGAGAAGGCTGCTTTGGTGAGTACAAAGTCTAGGAAAGATTAATGTAAATCTATAGGTCAAGGGTTCCCTCCCTTGGGTGGAGCTCAACAAGTCTGCTAACCTCCCCAACACAACAAAATTAGTAATATTAATAATACCACCAATGAGGAGAAGATGGACACATACAGTACTCTGAGGACACCACATCACCCATATTGCATATGGGCCAGGAATGCATAATCTCAGTCAAATCATCCTCAAACATCAAGCAGCTCAAGATGAGGGACATCCTGGGTGAGTCTTTTGCTTACTTGTTAGTTGATTGGTTGTTTAGTTTCATTAGAAGAGATCCTATTTTGCACAGACTGGTCTCAAATTCCTGGATTCCAGACATTCTCTTGCTTCAGTCTCTTGGATAGCAAGGACTATGGCACATGACACTGTCCTAGGCTGCGCATGGGGCATACCTTTAATCCCAGCTCTTGGGAGACAGAAGCAAGTGGACCTCTGAGTTTAAGTTTGAGGCAAGGATAGTCTACATAGTAAGTTCCAGGCCAGCCAGGGCTACATAGTAAGACCCTGTCTAAAAAGAAAGGAAAAATCTTCACATTCTCAGCACGTTCTTCAGATAGCATGTGGTGCAACTCATTTGAATTTATTTTGTTTCACTTGAGAGTTTTGTCTTTTCTTTGGACTGTTTTATATTTTTTTAATATTTTATGTGTATGAGTTTATTGCCTGCATGTAAGTGTACCTGTGTCATACAGTGTCCACGGAGGTCAGAAGAGGGTGTCGGATGCCCTGAAACTGGAGTTATAGATGATTGTTAGCCACCACATGGGTTCTGGGATTCGAACCCAGGTCCTCTGCAGGAGCAGCCAGTGCTCCTAACTGCCGAGCCATCTCTTCAGCCCTTGATTGTTTTTTTGAGACAGGGCCTAACTCTGTAGCTTTAGCTGACCTAGAACTTGCTGTGTAGACTAGGCTGGTCTGAACTCACAGAGCTCTGCCTACTGGGATTAAAGGCATTTGTTTAAATTTAAAATGTTCTGAGAGCAGTCACATCCTGATGTGACTTCCTGTGGTCACTTTGATTAACTTTTCTTTATTGTCAGTATTCAAATACTTATCTCTTTTGATTTTTCTCTTTTTGTTGTAATTTTATAGATGTCTTATTTTACTCACTATATTCTGAGTCTCCTTTTTGTAGGATTGATTAACCATGTGATACATATGAAGGTATTTTGTAGGTTCTACCACCAAGTTTTTTTTATTCACCAGAACATTTTCAAATTCAATAAGCAAAATACTTTTAAGTGTTATCTAGATGATTTTAAAAGGCCCTTCCAGGATTTGCGTGCCCTCCTTCTATGGAATGACCTGGAGAGGGCTTCACACTTGCCTTGCCCTGGGCTCAAAGCCATGGCCTTGTGCCATGCATGCTAGCCAAGTACTCTACCACTGAGCTACCACCCCAGCACTATACCCACTTCTTTATGCAGTCCACAGCAAGTTTTTTAAGCCTGGTGCTCCTTCAACTAATGTTGAAGTTGATTTCAGTAGCTCCTTCCATATTGCTCTGATACTCAAGTGTATCCCTTTGCTGTTTTTGCCCTTTTCTGTGTCCTTAGTTATAATCTTCCTTCTTTATCTGATTAACTGCAGGTTTTATACACCTTCCTTGAAATTGGTCACCATTTGAAAAAGGAAGAACTGCCCCTTCTTTGCTTGTCTGAACAAGTCTAAAGAGACAGCAAAATCTAAAACTAAAACCACAGCCATAGGGCATACTCCATTTTCATTTTCACATCATTTTAAAATCATTAAATCATTCTGTTCTGCAACATGATTATAAAAAGTTTACCTAAAATTATCTTACAGTATTGTTTGAAAGGAAATCAAAATAAGGTTAAGAATTGTCAGTTAAGGGCCGGGTATAGTGGTGCGCGTCTTTAATCCCAGCACTTGGGAGGCAGAGGCAAGAGGCTATCTCTGAGTTCAAGAGATAGCCTGATCTACATAGTGAGTTACAGGCCAGCTGGGGCTCCAGGGATACCCTGTCTCACAAAGAAAAAAGAAAAATTTCCAGTTAAAATTTAGGGGGCTGAAGAGATGGCTCAGCAATTAAAATCAGTGGCTACTTTTGCAGAAGACCTGGTTCTATTCCCAGCACACACATGGTGGCTAACAACCATCTGTAACTCCAGTTCCAGGGGAATCCAATGCCTTCTTCTGACCCCAGGAAATACACTTATTACACATAAAAATAAAAATAATAAATAAAATATTTTTGAAAAATCAGGGGGCTGGAGAAATGGCTCAGCAGTTAAGAGCACTTGCTGCTCTTGCAGGGACCCAGGTTCAGTTCCCAGCACCCACATGGCAGCTAGCACCTGTCAGTTACTCCAGTTCTAGAGGATGCCCTCTTCTGGCCTGTGTGGGCATTAGACAACATGGGTATACTTACATAGAAGCAAAACACTCATACACATAAAATAAAAATAATTAAAACAAGAAAAAAATGTTAAATGACATTCCATTTACCACTTGATGGTAACTTCACTGGTTTAATGAAGATGTGAAATGTATTTCAGATTATAATTTGAAACTGAAAAAAATCCAAGTTTTCAAATCATTAATATATGGATTAAGTATAATTCTGTGCTTATGTGTGTTTCTTTCAGGGCTAGTGGTTGGATTTATCTTAACCATTGCAAATTTCAGTTTTTTTACCTCTTTGCTGATGTTTTTCCTTTCATCTTCAAAACTCACTAAATGGAAGGGAGAAATGAAGAAGCGTCTAGATTCAGAATACAAGGAAGGTAAAATTAATTACGTCTCACATTACCCAGAAATAAGGAACTGTTTCACCCTAACGTAAGCTTTGTTCAGAATCTGTTTAGACTGTCAAAACAGAAGAATTTTATTTGAGAATTACTTTAGTAGCATAATTATTTATTTTCTACTATAAGAAATAACAGAATAATTTTAGTGCTAAGTCTGCCGTTGATTATTCTAGGTTTATTAATAACTGTATGCAACGTGGGCAAAGATGCCTTGCCTTTTTCAGTCTTTTTTTTTTAAAGTTTTGTTAAAACTAATTATATGTGTGTCTGTGTATGTTCACATGAGTGGGAGTGCCTACAGAGGCCTATTGTGAGCCACCTCATGTGGGGGTGCTGGGAATTGAACTCCAGTCCTCTGGAAGAGCAGTAAGTGCTATTAACTACTGAGCATATCTCCGACCTCTATTTATCTTTTAGTTTTTTTTTAAAGTTACTTTTCTGAAGCTTAAAGACATATGTTCCTGTAACTGCACAATTTTTCTTTCTTTTTCATCTGCGTACCTGTGTCTAGGAGGGCAAAGGAACTGGATCCAGGTATTCTGTAATGGAGCTGTGCCCACAGAGCTGGCTCTGCTCTACATGATAGAAAATGGCCCCGGGGAAATGCCCATCGATTTTTCCAAACAGCACACTGCTTCCTGGATGTGTTTGTCTCTCTTGGCTGCACTGGCCTCCTCTGCTGGAGATACCTGGGCTTCCGAAGTTGGCACAGTTCTGAGCAAAAGCCCACCTC
This sequence comes from Nannospalax galili, assembly GCF_000622305.1. Taxonomy (NCBI): domain Eukaryota; kingdom Metazoa; phylum Chordata; class Mammalia; order Rodentia; family Spalacidae; genus Nannospalax; species Nannospalax galili. Next base: position 3,270,336 of record NW_008339767.1, on the reverse strand, counting down.
GGCTAATTACAACCTGGGAGAAGGTTCCAGTTGGTGAGTGTGTGTGCTTCTATGGGACATGCACATGTGTTTGTATACATGTGGAGGCCGAAAGTCAGCCTTGGGTGTCCTTCCTCAGCACACCACCCACCTTGTTTTTTGAGACTGGATCTCTGATTGGCCTAGAGCTCTCCAAGGCCAGACTGGCTGGTTGGCTAGTCAAAGGGATCTGCCTGTCTCTGCCTCCCCAGTGCTGGGATTACAAACATACCTTACTATGCCCAGTTTTGTTTTGTTTGTTTGTTTCAGTTTGTTTTTATTTTATATGTATAAGTGTTTTCCTGCATGTATGTAAGTGCACATGTGTGTAATGCCCCCAGAGACCAGAGCAGAAAAGGGCATGAGATCCTCTGGAACTGGAGTTACAGACAGTTGTTAGTAGCTACCATGTGGGTATTGGGATTTGAACTCAGGTTCTCTGAAGAACAGCCAGTACTTGAAACTACTGAACCATCTCCCCAGCCCCCAGGCCCAACTTTTGTACTTGAGTGCTAGGACTTGAATGTGGGTCCTCAGTGCTTGCATACCAGCACTTTACTGACTGAGCCATCTCCCCAGCCCAGTTAGTGAGTCTTCTCTTTTTTGGGGGGGGTCTTTTTGAGACAGGGTCTCCCTATAGCCCCAGCTGTCTTGGAACTCACTATGTAGACCAGGCTGGCCTTGAGCTCACAGAGATCCGCCTGCCTCTGCCTCCCGAGTGCTGGGATTAAAGGCGTGCGCCACCACACCCAGAGAATTTTCTTTTTTTTTGATTTTTGCAAAAACTTTATTGAGAATTTCATACATGTATATAAGGTGTTTTGAGCAAATCCATGCCCACTCCCTCCCCTCCAACATTTCTCACTCTGAAGAGGTAACCCTAAAATCTTTTAAGGATTAGATACAAGCTCCCAAATACTTTCAACATTTTTGGCCTTTGGAACAGAGTATGTTGCTACCAGGCCCAAGGACATTTTGACTTTTAGTCAAGAACCTGGCTACATTTCTTTGGGGTCTTTTTACCCTAACTGCCTAGCCAATTCCTACCTCCTATTCTTATCACACCATCCTCTGAAGGGGTTACCCAAATTGCCAACAGGGAATAGGGATGCCCACCGCTCTGGCTTCTTCATGCTGAACAGGGATGCAGGGTGAGGCAATTGGAGTACCCCTTCAGTGGGTCTATCTAAAAAACTCCCAAATTGCATAACTCTTGTCTCTAAGGGAAGAAGAAAGTCCTTGAATCATGAACAGGAGATGTGAAGGGATGGTGTTACCCACCACGTCGGTCCTGGGAATCAAACTTGGGTCCTCAGCAAGAGCAGCCAGTGCTCTCAATTGCTGAACCATCTCTCCAGCCCTGTGATTAATGTTTCTAACATACAGTTTGCCCTCCAAATCTGGGAATTCAACCAACACTAGATTAAACATATCTAAAGAAAATACTTTAGTCTCTACTGAACACTTATAGAACTTTTCCTTAGGATTATTCTCTAACCAATACTGTATAATAGCTATTTATACTGTATTAGTAATTATGATAATAATCTAGAGATAATTTAAAGTATGTGGAAAAGAGGATGCTAGTAGGTTATTTATAAGTAGAATTTTTCTCTTTCTTCCTATGATGCTAGAGATCAAATTTTGTATATGCTAATATCTAGTTTCATTTCCTGTTGCTATGATAAAATACCCTGACAAAAGCAGCATATGGAAGAAAGTTTATTTGGCTCATAATTCCAGGTTACAGTTTGTCATTGTGGGGAAGAGGATGGCAGGCACTTGAAGCAGCTGGTCATGTTACCTCCACAGTCAGGAGCAGAGAGCAGGAAATGAGTGCATACTTCTAATGCTCAGCCGCTTTCTTCACTCTTGCACAGTCCAGGGCCCCTGCCCAGGGGATTGTGCCACCCACAGTGGGTAGGTCTTCCCACCTCAGTTGACGTAATCAAGATGATCCACTCTAGACATGCCCACAGGCTGCCTGAGACAGTGCTTCATTGAGACTTCCCAGGAGATTAAATTGCATCAAGCTGACATTTAAATTAACTATCATGCTAGCCAAGTGCTTTACAACTGAGCTACACTCCCAGCCCTAGAGAACTCTTTCTGGCGAGTACCACATGATTTCACGTGTATAATCTGATAAAATAGTTGATGTCTTAGAAGTTGAGAGCAGAAGGATGGGTACCAGAGGCTTAGGAGAGTAGAGAGGAGAGAAAGATGAGGGAAGGTTGATCGATGGGGACTCTGTAAACAAGAGCAAGAAATCCTGGTATTATGGCCTAGAGTACGGTGACTAGAGATCACCATAATGTGTGTTTTTATAATGTACTCTTTTCTTTAAATTAATTTTAATTAGATATATACCAATTCTTGTTTGTTGTTTCCGTTCCTTGGTGTTACACATTTACTGATGATTAAACCCATGATTTGATGTGTATTTCTCATCAGGGACCAATGGAGGAGTTACAGTGGTGGGACTTGTCTCCAGTCTCCTTGGTGGCACCTTTGTGGGCATCACCTATTTCCTGACACAGTTGGTATTTGTGAATGATTTAGACATTTCTGCTCCCCAGTGGCCCATTATTGCATTTGGAGGTCTGGCTGGATTACTAGGATCAGTTGTGGACTCATATTTAGGGGCAACAATGCAGTTTACTGGTAAGAACGGTATCTTACTGTAACATTGATTTTTGTTTTGTTTTAAGAAATGAGGAAGAGATGTGAAAAACTTTAAAAATGTAGCAGTGAAAACAAATCGAAGGACAACAAATGTTGAGAGACAAGAAGTAACAGGAAAATGCCCTTTGTAATTTTGCCTTTCTTATTCTTTTGTGTTAAACTAATTCAAAGAGAATTAGTTCTATGGAGCATTGATTAGAGGAAAGGATATTACAGTGCAAGAAACAGATGCTTTTGATTTTGAGTTGTCACCTAATCCTAGGAAAACAGGACATTTGGAGCAAATCACTGATTTTACTTCATGCTAAAGAGACTACACACACACAAACACACACACACACACACACACACACACACACACATGTTTTTTTAATGACCTTAGGGTTTTTTTTTCCCAAGTAGGGCTCATAACAGAAGTTTCTTATCATATTGAGTAATTTGAAAAAATATGTGGGTGGAGGGAAATTAATTTAGGAAACCTTAGTATGCCTTTCTCTGTTTTATTTTGTTCATGCTGCTACTTTTTTTTTTTTTTTAATGTCTTTTTGAGACGGGGTCTCCCTGTAGCCCCAGCTGACCTGGAACTTGCTATGTAGACCAGGCTGGCCTCAAACTCACAAATATCTGCCTGCCTCTGTTTCCCAAGTGCTGGGATTAAAAGCATGCACCACCATGCCTGGCTATGCTGCTATATTTTTTTTAATGCATTAAGTATTATTAGAAATAAATCTGGGGTCTAAGGACTCCACTAGTACCTCACGGAGAACACACTGCAGTAAAGCAGTTACTACTTTTGCAGAAGAATTTGTTGCCTCATTCTTTGGCAAGCAAGCATTCCACGAGGACATGTAGTAGGTTTTATCCTAACATAAGAGTGCTGTGTCTTTTACCCCATTGACTGGGGCCCAACCTCACAGTGGATAGCTAGCTTTAAAAGAATCTGTGCAGAAGAAATGAAGGAGGGTGGGAAGGGCTGGCTGCTCCAGACCTTCAACTTCTTGGAATGCAGCAGAGCCCTTTCTCTCTCTCTCTCTCTCTCTCTCTCTCTCTCCCTCTCTCTCTTTTTTCCTCTCTCTCTCTTTCTCTCTCCTTCTCTTCTTTCTTCTCTCTCTCTCTCTCTCTCTCTCTCTCTCTTTCTTTTTGAGACAGGGTCTCCTTATAGCCCCAGGTGGCCTGGAACTCACTATGTGGACCAGGTTGACTTTGCTCTCACAGAGATGTGCCTGCCTCTGTCTCCCAAGTGCTGGATTAAAGTTGTGTGCCACCAGGCCTGGCACACAGCAGAGCCTTTTCATAGACAGAAGTTTTACAAGGTGGACACCTTAAAAGATTTGAATTCCTTGTCCTAAACAAAAGTTTTACCAAGTGGAGGAAATTGCATAATAGTATTAGCACTATGAAAGTTGCATTCTTGTGATTATCATTTTGATCAAAAATTTGAATTCTTGGTAATTATTTCCCTCAGTACAGAGTTTATTATAAACAGCAGAAATTTCTTTTTCATAGTTCTGAAAGATAAGATCAGGAACCCAGTAGATGCAGGGTCCAGTGGCAGGCTCATTGTTGGCTTCCAAGGTAGCACTTGGTTGCTGACCTTATGTTGGCAAAGGCAAAAGTGCAAAAGGGCAAGAAGGCCAAGCAACTCTTTGTAGACTCTTTATAAGGCCATCAGTTCTGTTCATGAATGTGCAACCCTTAGGCTCGACTACTCCCCCAAATGCCCCGCCTCTCAGTGCTTTCACACTGAGTTTCAGATTACAGCATTAATTTTGGAGAGGCACAGCATGTGAGCCATAGCGGCCTCCTTTATGGCAACACCATACTGGGCCCTGATGTCCAATCCTAAAGCCAGATTTCATCTTGACTCTGGAGCCTTACAGGTTTGTCTTGGAGAGGAAGCAGGGGAAAGCCATCAACCATTTCTGCTTTTTATGTTCTTCCTTCTATTTCTAAAGCAACTCCAGAGATGAGAGACCAATATTGAGATATTCTAAAGCCCATCTGTGCAACAAGGCCTTTAATGATCAAAGTTTCCATGTATCATACCATATAAATGATATAGGAAGTCATTTTACAAGTGACTGAGAATCTTTCAAAGATTGGCTCCTCTGGAGAAAAATGCTCATTTTTTTCTTTTTCTTTTTCTTTTTCTTTTTTTACTTGGATCTTCCACACCATTTGCTTCTTTTCCATTCCAGGTTTGGATGAAAGCACTGGCCTGGTGGTCAACAGCCCAACCAAGGATGCCAAGCATATATCAGGGAAACCCATTCTTGACAACAATGCAGTGAATCTGTTTTCTTCTGTTCTGGTTGCCCTCTTGCTCCCAACAGCTGCTTGGGGGTTTTGGCCTAGAGAATGAAACTTGTTTTATTCCCAACTGGTTGATACTGGTGAGTCCAAATAATTCTCAGTACAGGGTTTTTCTTAGTGAATAATAATTGTGACACTGAGTTCTGGAGAGCCAGCTCCTCCCGTGTAACATTATAATGGATTCCACATTTTCCCTTCAAGTCCCTTTGACTACTAACACCCATCCCTCTAGTAAAAGACAAAGGTGCATAAAGCATATGCATGTATTTCTTCTGCTGCTGTCTGTCTTGAACAATGGAGCTGTTTCCACTCTGCTGCTACGTTGACCTGAAAGGTCTGTATAGTATATGTAAATTTTATTTTGTTCAGTTTCTTTAAACCTATGCCTTTAATCCCAACTGAGGCAGAGGCAAGTGGATCTCTATGAGTTCTTGGTTTACACAGTGAGTTGCAGGCCAGCCAAGGCTTCATAATGAGACCCTGTCTCAAAAAAACAAAAACAAAAGAAAGTTTAGGGTAGTGCTATACAAGTCTTTATTTAAAAACCTAGTACTAGCCAGGCATGGTGGCGCACACCTGTAGTCCCAGCACTTGGGAGGCAGAGGCAGGCGGATCTCTGTGAGTTCAAGGCCAGCCTGGTCTACATAGTGAGTTCCAGGACAGCCAGGGCTACAGGGAGACCTTGTCTCAAAAAGACCAAAAAAAAAAAAACCTAGGACTAGTTGTGTTTTAGAGTCAAACTTTTTTAGAGTTTAAAAAACTAATAGGAAAAACTATTTTTTTCATGTAAAAGTACTGAAAGTAAAATGGCCCTATGGCACGTACCTGTTATCACATCCCAAGAGGATCAGAAATTCAAGGTTGTCCTTAGCTACATCGGAGTTTGAGGCTAGCTTAGAATATGGGAGACTCTGCCTTTAAAAAAAGGGCTGAGGAGCTAGCCCAGTTGGTAAAGTACTTACGGACCTGAGTTCAGTCCCCAAACCCTCAGTAAAAGTGCCAGAGTGATGGTACACACTTGTAATCCCAGTGTTGGAGAGGCAGAGAAAGATGGAGCCCTCAGGGTTAGTGGTCAGCCAGCTTAGCCTACTCAGCAAGTTCCAGGTCAGTGAGAAACTGAAAGAAAAAGTGAAACATGCCTCAGGAACAGCACCTGAGGTTGTCCTCTGCCCTCCACACACATGTGCATGAGTACCCACACACACACCCACATCCCCCCCATACACAATAATAAATAATTTTAAATGTATCCAAAAACCTAGGGTAGAAGTCCATTATAAAATATACTCCTAGTTTTGTAGTGAATTATGAATAACCCCACCAAAGCCAATAACTAAAATAGCCCCTCTAATTTTGATAATCAATTTCAAACTTGAGAAGAAATTCTGTTTTCACTGTAGTTGAGTTTTTATTTTTTTTAAAATTCACATTGAGGGGGCTGGAGAGATGGCTCAGTGGTCAAGAACACTGGTTGTTCTTGCAGAAGACCCGGGTTCGAATCCCAGCACCCACATGGCAGCTAACAACTGTCCATAACTCCAGTTCTAGGGGGATCCGACAGCCTCTTCTGTCTTCCACAGGCATTGCACGATACAGGTGCACTTACCTACATGCAGGCAATACATGCATACATACAAAATAAAATTAATGAATTTTAAAAAAAATTAACATTGGGGCTGGAGAGATGACTCGTTGGTTAAGAGCACTGACTGTTCTTACAGAGGATCCAGGTGTGGTTCCCAGCACTCATGTGGCAGCTAAGAACCATCTGTAACTCCAGTTCTAGAGGATCCAGTGCCCTCTTCTGACCTCTGTGGACATTGCATGACATGGGTGCATTTGTATACATGCAGCCATTACACTCATACACAAAATAAAAAATAAAAAATAAGGGGCTGGAGAGATGGCTCAGCAGTTAAGAACACTGACTGTTCTTGCAGAAGACCCGGGTTCAAATCCCAGCACCCACATGGCAGCTAACAACTGTCCATAACTCCAGTTTCAGGGAATCTGATGACCTCTTCTCATCTCTGTGGGCACTGCATGCCCGTAATGCACTTACATGCACGCAGGCAAAACAGACAGAGAAAAAAAGAAAGAAAGAAGAAAGAAAGAAAGAAAGAAAGAAA
>NW_008339767.1:3261465-3263052 GCF_000622305.1 Nannospalax galili | reverse complement strand
AAAGAAGAAAGAGTACATGAAGTTATCAGAAAAAAGTGATGGGAAGATATGGGAGGAGTTGGAGGGGAGGGAATGGGCATGGGTTTGATCAAAACACCTTATATGCATGTATGAAATTCTCAAGTTATTTTAAAAAATTAAAAAAATAAAAGTCCACATTATATATTTTCCTATAACATCTTTATTTACCTATATTTTTCCATACTTGGCTGGCCATGAATTTCTGATACTCCTGCTTTTGCTTCTTGAGTGCAGGAATTGAATGCAGACATGCACAACTATGCCCAGTTTTATAACATTTTTATAAGGAAATATTTAATGTAACCTATTCTTCTTCTTTGCTGAATGGGCAATTGTGTCATGGAAAGAGCCCCACATAACAGTTTAATAAAACACTATATGCTGCCTGATCAGACAGCATAGAGGGCACTGCTTCGTAGTACACTGTGAAAATAGTGGAGGACAGCAGTGCCTGGTACAAGAGCAGTTCCTGAAGGAGTTCATGGTGAAGACTCATCACATGGGGCTGTCAGGAAAGCAATGGATTGGCACTGCAAGTCGTTTTGTTCTTAGCTTTTCTCATTGCTTCAGTTAATGCCTCATGTCATCATTTCACTGCTGTCTGTACATGTATGTTACTGGCTATGGAAATGCCAACCCCACCTCAGTTAAATATAGGCCTAGTACAGTGAGGAGTGATATGAAATAAGGTGTCTTATCACATGCCTGCAGTGTGAATGGCTGCTCTCCACACAAATGTTCTGGGGCCAATCTCCCTCGTCTTCCTTATGTTTTATCTAGTGTTTCAAGTGCATCACAATGAGAATGAACACTGTTCTAGCCACCAAATCCCAGACAAACTACAGCATGCTATAAAATAAAATCACCATTGTGTGGAAATAATTTTTTTTTTTTTTTTTTTTTTTTTTTTTTTCGGTCTTTTTGTTACAGGATCTTCCTGTATCTCCAGCTGGCCTGGAACTCGCTATGTAGACCAGGCTGGAATGCTGGGATTAAAGGTGTGCACCACCAAACCCAGCTGAGCAGCTCAATAATTTAATCTCTTATGGAATATCTGTTGCCATGACTCCCAACTGATTCTGAGGCCAGCCTGGTCTACACAGTAAGTTCCAGGCTAGCTGGTGCTACAGGGAGACTCTGCCTCAAAAAAAAAAAAAAAAAAAAAAAAAAACGGAAGTATTCAATATGCATTTGTTGAACTAATTCCTTTGACTCAGGAGTACATTCCTAAAGGGCAATAAAAAAAATAAAAACCAGTTTGGCCTGAATTCTGAGACCTGTGATGATTCCAACATTTCTCAATCATGTACAACAGCTTTAATGATTTTGAAACTAATGAGTCAGGAAATGATTGTAGCAGGAGTGAAAGACTGAAACTGTTCTCCCTGCCAGGACACACTCTTACACTCTTCTACTACCATAGCTGCTCTCTAAAGTTTTATAGGTGTGGCAGCTTTATTTGGAATTGCTCTTTTTAAAAAAATTTTTTGATTTTTTTTTCAGTTTATTATTTATTTAATAACCACATACTTAGAAGAAGCATTTCATTACAACAGCATTGACATA
>NW_008339767.1:3259833-3260602 GCF_000622305.1 Nannospalax galili | reverse complement strand
AAATTTCAGTGGTAATGTTTTTCACATCTACTAGTTATTAAGGAGCAAATTTTTATGCTTTGAAGAATTATTTTTTTATACACTCACTTCCCAGGTAGCACCCTCCCATAGCCTCCCTCCCCCGACTAGAGGCCTTAAACTTTTGATATCCCTACTACTGTCTGCTGTGTTGTCAGCACCCCCAGCCTTTCCCCACTACTTGTCCTTCTGGTGAATCTCGTCAGCCTATCTCGAGGTCTTCGTTTTAGGAGGGTCAGCTGTTCCTCATCTGGCAGTATTCAGCTGTCAATATTCCTTTGGATAAGACTGGGGTCTGCTGTTCAATTTCCCAGCTCTCTGCTGGGTTACTATCTGGGAATCCCTTTGGCCACCTTGGCCAACAACTCAGAAGGAGGTATCACCTGTCTGGCATTGTTGCTTGCTATGTAGCCTTTAGCTATACATAGGTCTCTTATGAAATTATATTGGCCCCTTTAATCTTTGGTTATACTTTCCTTTTGTGGGTGTTTAAGGCCACACAATTGGTCCAGATGAACCAATTTCTTTTTACTCTTAAGGTCGTTTAAGGATCTGTTCCTCAGGGGTCACATGGGCTTGGGAGGAGCCCCTGGCTCCTTTCTTTTACCAGGTCCACCTATGTGAAGATAAGTCAAAGTTCCTACTCGACCATGGCTGGCTTCGCTTGGAAGCATGGGGGAAATGATTCCTCTGTGTTGACCCTCCTCTTTGTAGACTGGACACTGGTTCAAGTCCATCTGCTGGGGTCTCT
>NW_008339767.1:3258985-3259584 GCF_000622305.1 Nannospalax galili | reverse complement strand
CCTTACCTAGACATATATTTCTTGATCTGCTATGTATAATTTGTCAGTAGGTTGTAGGAGTAATATGGTTCTCACTGGTTTTCAAAGCTAGCTAGGCATTGTTTATCTCTCTCTCATTGTCTCATTCCTCCATCATGGTTTTCCCTCTTAAGGTGCCCCCATTGCCCCCCTTTCTCCCATAATAATACCCTTCTCCTGTGGTCCCTACCTCTCTTGAGCTCCTTCTTTCCCTTTCTGCCCTAGGTTCCTTATATACCCTTCCCTCCCCCTCCCTTAAACTAACCCAATTTTTATCCATATCACCCTTATTAGGGCCTGTTTCCTACTGTTCTTCTCTTTCAGGTTTTTTCTTTTCCTTTACCTCCCTGTTTCTTTTCCATTATCCTGCTTCCTGTAGTTATGTCTGGATATATACTCACTTATCAGAGTTTGGTTCTAGGATCCACATATGAGGGAGAACATATGTCGATTTTTTTTTTCTGAGTCTGTTACATCCCTTAGTACAACAGTTTCTAGTTCCATCCATTTACCTGCAAATTTAATGATTTCATCTTTCTTTACTGCTGAGTAAAACTCCATCATATAAATGAACCACATTT
>NW_008339767.1:3258220-3258678 GCF_000622305.1 Nannospalax galili | reverse complement strand
GATTTAAAATTTTCATTGTAGAGCTCTTTAATGTCTTTGGTCAGGTTTACTCCGAGATTTGTTTGTTTGTTTATTTATTTATTTACTTATTTATTTATTTATTTGCAGCTATTGTAAATGGGAATGTTTCCATGTGCTCTTTCTCTGATTGCTTGTTATTGGTATATAGAAAGGCTATAGACTTTTGTAGGTTAATTTTGTAACCTGCCACTTTACTGAACGTGTTAATAATTTCTAGGAGTTTTCAGGTGGAATTTTTGGCGTCCCTTAGATATAATATATCATCTGCAAAAAGGGATAATTTGATCTCTTCTTTTCCAATTATTACTCCTTTAATTTCCTATGCTTCTCTTATTGCTCTTGCAAGAGATTTAAACACTATGTTAAAGAGAAGTGAAGATAGTGGACAGCCTTGTCTGGTTCCTGATTTCAATGGGCATGCTCACAGTTTTTCTCCA
>NW_008339767.1:3239780-3257311 GCF_000622305.1 Nannospalax galili | reverse complement strand
CTCTTTCTTTCTTTTGGTTAATTGGGCTAGCGGTCTGTCAATCTTGTTTATCTTTTCAAAGAACCAGGTCTTGGAATTGTTGATTCTTTGTATTGTTTTGTTTCAATTTCATTAATTTCTTCCCTTATTTTTGTTATTTCTTTTTGTCTGCTGGGTTTGGGTTTTGTTTGCTGTTGCGTTTCAAGTGTGTTGAGTTGCCGTGTTAAGTCATTTATTTGTGTTTTTTCCGATTTTTTGATGTAGGCACTTAGAGCTATAAACTTCCTTCTTAAGATTGCTTTCAGCGTGTCCCAGAGGTTCTGTCATGTTGTGTTGTCCTTTTCATTTAATTCCAGGAATACTTTTATTTCTTTCTTAATTTCTCTTTTGACCCATTCATCATTCAGGAGTGTGTTGTTTAATCTCCATGTGTTCATGTGGTTACTAGGGTTTCTTCTGGTGTTGATTGTAAGCTTTATTGCATTGTGGTCTGATAGAATGCGTGGAATTATTTCAATCTTTTTGTATTTGTTGAGGTTTGTTTTGTGCCTCAGTATATGGTCAATTTTGGAGAGGGTTCCATGGGGTGCTGAGTAGAAAGTATGTCCTTTGGTGCTTGGGTGGAAGATTTTTTTTTTTTTTTTGATGTGTATGAGTATATTGCCTGCATGTGTGTAAGTGCACCAGTGTTGTGTAGTGCCTTCAGAGGACAGAAGAGGGCATCAGATCCCATGGAACTGGAGTTGTGAACAATTGTTAGCTGCCATATGGGTACTGGGATTCAAACCCAGGTCTTCTGCAAGAGCAGCCAGTGCTCTTAACCACTGAGTCATTTCTCCAGCCTGATTTGCTCTTTTTTAAAATTAACAATTACCCAAATAATACACCAAGTATATTCTTTTAAAATGTCTAGAACATTAGTGAAATAACTAAAAAATTCTTTTGCCCCCATTTAGCCCTGGCTCTCTCCTATCTTGTACAAGATAATTACTGAAAGAAATTTGGGTTTGTCTTTGTTTTTGTTTTTATTCTTTTTTGAGACAGGGTCTTCCTGTAGCCCCAGCTGGCCTGGAACTCACTATGTAGACCAGACTGGCCTTGAACTCACAGAGATCCGCCTCCCTCTGTCTCCTGAGTGCTGGGATTAAAGGCATGTGCCACCTTGCCCAGCCAATTTGGGGTTTTTAAATGTAATTGTTTTTAGATATTCATGTGTGTGTGTGTGTGTGTCATGTGTGCACTTGGAATTTTATATTCACACACATTGTTACATGTCAGCATTCTCATACATTGCCATACAGTTCTAGAACACAGAACTTAAGGAAGTTTATCTGTTCTTTGTCCAGGTGTGTAGCTTAAAAGGATACACGCCATCTCATAAGTGAGTATAATTTCTTTTCCCATGTTAATGCTCACTTTCCAGCATATACACTGCTCCCTGTGCCTGGAGTTCTTTCCTCCTCTCTTCTTTTGTTGATCTTACAATGATCAGCTCAGTGGCATTTCCTGAAAGAGGCATCTCAGCTCCTCTCAGGCAGAAGTAGCTGTCTTCATATACTTTCTCCACTTTATAGCATGTACAACACACTGAATAGCTGTAGAATTAAAATTCTCTATTAAGAGTTCTTAACCTATTTTTTTATTTAATTTATTTTTATTTTATATTCTCGAGTGTTTTGCTTGCCTGCATGTTTGTAAGTGCAACCATGTCATGCAGTGCTCACAAAGGTCAGAAGAGGATGTCAGATCCCCTGGAAGTGGAGTTAAGGATAATCGATAGCCACCATGTGGGTGCTGATAACTGAACCTGGGTCCTCTTCAAGAACAGCCAGTAGTCTTAAACACTGAGCCATCCCTCCAGCCCCTTAACCTATTTTAAAAAATATTTTGTTATTTTTATTTTATGTGTGTGAGTGTATTGCCTGCATGTATATAAGTGCACCCATGTTGTGTAATGACTATGGAGGTCAGAAGAGGGCATCAAATTCCCCTGGAATTGGAGTTACAGATGGTTGTTAGCTGCCAGGTGGGTGCTGGGAATCGAACCCAGGTCCTCTGCACAAGCAGCCAGTCCTCTTAACTACTTAGCCATCTCCCAAGCTTCCTTAACCTGTTTCTTTAAGCTACCAATCTCTTATTGCAGACACTAGCCAATGTTGGAAAGGTTCTAAATAATGGTTTCAGAAAGTATTCACAGGGACAGAACAACAGTAGCAATTCTAGACCAACAATTCTAGGTGTGATGGTACACTCCTGTCATATAAGCCCTCCTGAGGCTAAGGCTAGAAAATTGTTGTTTGAAGCTAGACTGGCCTTATAGACTCTGCCTCAAAAAAAATTTTTTTTAATTGTATTTTGTCCTCTTGGTTTCATCAAGTGCAGTTTTAAAAGATGATACCAGTTGGATGTGGTGGTATATGCCTGTACTATACCAGCACTTAGGAGATGAAGGCAAGATCAGGATCAGTTCAAAGCCAAACTGGGCTATATGTGATCCTGCCTCAGAAAGGGGCAGGGGAAGGTGGGCTGCAAGATAGCTTGACCAGTAAAGGCATTTTCCAGAAGACTGAAGACCTGAGTTCTGAACACTTGAGTACCATCCGTTGGAACCCAAATGGAGAAAACTGATTCCCAAACACATGTGCCTTGTTACGTTTGCCCATATATATGCATACACACAATAAATAAATAAAAGAATTTTTTTTAAAGACTGATAATGGGAGCTGGAGAGATGGCTCAGAAGTTAAGAGCACGGCTGTTCTTCTGGAGGACCTAGGTTCAATTCCCAGCACCCACATGGCAGTTAACAACTGTCTGTAACTCCAGTTCCAGAGGATCTGACACCCTCTTCTGACCACCTCAGGTATTGTACAACATGGGTACACTTACATGGAGGCAATACACTAATACAAATAAAATAATAAAATATTTTATTAAAAAAGACTAATGAGCTGGGCGTGGTGGTACACTCCTTTAGTCCCAGCATTCCAGAGGCAGAGGCATGCAGATCTGTGTGAGTTCAAGGTCTACATAGTGAATTCCAGGTCAGCTGGAGCTACAGGGAGACCCTGTCTCAAAAACAAAACAAAAAGACTGATGATGGCATCTAAGATTATCAGACAGTAAATTTATTAGAAATTGTTCAATATAAATTGTTACATTTCTGTCACAATCATCTAGTGTTACACACAGTAACTTGAGTTCTAATTCTATAAAATTCCACCTAAAAATTGTCTTTATAGTGAACTAAGGTATTAATATCATAGTCTGCATGAGGCCTGAAGTTTCAATCCCCAGTACAAAAAAGTAAAGAAGAAAAATCCTCAATTTTTCTTTAACTTCTGGAACACTGACCATTCCTAAATAGGGTTTCTCAATTACTGACTAGCAGTGTCTCTTTCAGCTATTTCCTCTACCCTTTCATGTTTAGAAATAGAATTTAGAATTATCTTTTTTACAGATTCATTTTTTCAAATATTTTATTTTTTTTATGTGTATGAGTATATTCCTACATGTGTATAAGTGCACCCATGTCATGCTGTGTCCACAGAAGTCAGAAGAGAACATTGGATTTCCCTGGAACTGGAGTTCAAGATGTTTGTTAGCCATAATGTGGGTGCTGGGAATCAAACTCCCGTCTTCTGCAAGAGCATCCAGTGCTCTTAATTGCTGAGCCATCTCTCCAGCCCCTTTTTTGCAGATTCTTAAAGTAACATTTTAAAGCCAAGTTGGTGACTCACCTGTAATCCCAGCACTCAGGAAGCTAAGACAGGAGAACTGCCTTGAGTTCAAGGCCAGCCTGGGCTATAGAACTAGACCCTGTCTTTAAAAAGCAAAAATTGTAAGTAATATTTTGGTTATAGAACATTTAGAAAATGAGGAGTGAATAGGAAAATTTTTCATAATCCTGCTGCTCAGAGACCAGAGGTGAGGCACTGTTAATATTTTAATATATGCATTTTCCTATCTTTGAGTTAGGGGGATGTTTTTTAACATAATCAGTATCATATAATATAGTTTCACATTTGCTCTCATCACCCTGTGGCATAGCCTTTTCTCTTGTAATGAAAATTTACTTACAATTTATATATATGTATTTTTTTATGTTTATGAGTGTATTGCCTGCATGTGTGTAAGTGCACCCATGTCGTGCAATTCCCATGAGGCCAGAAGGTGTTGGATCCCCTTGGAACTGAAGTTACAGATGGTTGTGAGCCACCATGTGGGTGTTAGGAACTGAACCTAGGTCTTCTGCAGGAGCAGCCAGTACTCCTAACCACTGAGCCGATGTTCCAGCCCCCTGGATTTTTTTAATTTTTAAGAAATCAAGCTCAAAAGAGGACATACGAAACTACATAATCTATGTAGTCTTCCAGAAGAGAAGCATTTTGAAATGATAGTAGTAGTAGTAGTAGTAGTAGTAGTAGTAGTAGTAGTAGTAGTTTATTCTGTGCCAGGATTATTTTAAATAATTTCCAAGGATTAACTCATTTAATTTTCACAACCCCATGAAGCAGTTAGATTCGCTTTTGTACCAATAAGGAAACTGAGCTCAAAAAAGTTAAACAAAAAAGGGAAGAGTGGTGAACATTCAGATTAACTAAACGTAGAACAAAGTGAGAATTTGAGGGAGCACTATTTTGTTTTTAAAGACCACAACTAGGCACATATGGTGGCTCATGCCTGTAATTCCAGTACTCTGGAGGCTGAAACAGGAGAATTTCCATGAGTTCAAGGCCAATTTGGGCTGCAATTTTTAGGTCCTGCTTTAAAGAACAGAAAAGAAAAAGAGCTAAGCTATAATTTACTTGGCCAATCCATTGAGACAGAGATCTGCCTGCTTCTACTTCACAAGTACTGGGAGTAAAGGCATGCACCACCACACCCAAGTTACGTATCTTTCAAAGATAGGAAGAACCAAGAGAATTGTTTTATTTGGAATAGTTCAGGTGAAGTTGAAAAAAGTAGTGAAAAGAAATTTAAAATTATAATCTACAGTGTAGTTTAAAAGATACATTTGGTTTAAAATACTTGGTTTGTAGGTGTATGGGGGGAGGGGTTAGGAGATATATACACTTAAGTGTTACTTATCTGGAGATGAGTAACAACTGTGTATTTTACATCTTGTACAATGAATGTTCATGTTTTTGTAACTGAATAATACAGTTGCTTTTGTACAGAAGGAAGTGCAAGGAGGGAAGTAGTCATTTGATTCTCACAGTGTACCACAACAAAGTGAGACAGCTGTCCTTTCAGTAAATGATGCTGAGTAGATATCCATATGTAGAAAGATAGGTACCTTGAAGCATTCCTCATACCACACAAAAAATAAATTCATATCTAAATGTGAAAAGTTAAACCAACAGAAAATTTTGAGAACAATAGGGAACAACTTTGTGACCTTGGAATAGAAGGAAGATCTCATTTTTAAATTATTTATGTGTATGTGTGTCTATGTGAATGTATGCCATGTGTGTGCAGGTGGCCATGGAAGCCAGAAGAGGGTGTTGGATCCCCTGGTGCTGGAGTTCTGAACTGCCGTTTGTGGAAGGTATAAACCAAACTCCAGTACTCTGGAAGAGTGGCAAGTGCTCATAACCACTGAACCATCTCTCCAACTCAGAAGGAAGATTTCTCAAATGAAACATAAAACTGCTAAATTTAAGAAAAAGTTGGATGGTATTAAGATTAGCAATTTCTGTTCACCAAGACTATTTAAAGAATTAAAGTGAGCTGGGCATGGTGGCGCACGCCTTTAATCCCAGCACTCAGGAGGCAGAGGCAGGCAGATCTCTGAGTTCAAGGCCAGCCTGGTCTACACAGGGAGTTCCAGAACAGCTGGGGCTACAGGGAGACCCTGCCTCAAAAAGACCCCCCCCAAAAAAAGGAATTAAAGTAGATGATCATGGTGGCGCATGCCTTTAATCCCAGCACTTGGGAGGCAGAGGCATGCAGATCTCTGTTGAGTTCAAGGCCAGCCCGGTCTACATAATGAGTTCCAGGTCAGCAAGAGGCTACAGGGAGACCCTGTCTCAAAAAGATTTAAAAAAAAAATTTTTTTTTTAAAGAATCAGAAAAAGCAACTCACAAAGTCCATTCAAAGATACCTGCAGTCTGTGATCCAACATAGGATTCATATTCTAAATATTAAACAGAAAAAACTGCATTGAAAAAGATCATCAGCCCACAAAAAGTGGGCAAAAAAAGAACAGAAAAGCCATTTTATGAAAGAATGTATCCACCTGATCAATAAACATATAAAAAAGTTTTAAATATTTTATTTTTTTAAATATTATTTTAATTTTATGTGTGTGAGTGTATTGCCTGCATGTATTTGAGTGCACCCATGTCACACAATGCCGCTGAGATCAGAAGAGGACTTCGGATTCCCCTGGAACTGGAGTTAAGGACGGTTCATAGCCACCATGTGGGTGCTGGGAATCTGCAAGAGCAGTCTCAGTGCTCTTAACCACTGAGCCATCTCTCCAGCCCCTTTTTTATTATTTTTATTTTATATGCGTGAGTGTATTGCTTGCCTGTATGTAAGTGCACCTGTGTCGTATTTATGCCCTCGGAAGTTAGAAGAGGGCGTCGAATTCCCCTGGAACTGGAGTTACAGATAGTTATTAGCTGCCATATAGGTGCTGGGATTTTAATCTGGGTCCTGTGCAGGAGCAGCCAGTGCTGTATAACCACTGAGCAATCTCTCTAACCCCCATAAACATCTGAAAAAGTTTTGACACTTTTAATCATCTAGGAAATGCAAATTAAAACACATTAGATATCTCATCTGGAAGACTGGGGATGTTGCTAGCATGCGTGAAACCCTGGGCTCTGTCCCCACCACTGCCTAAAACCAGACATGGTTGATGCACACTGTAATCCCATCACTCTGGAGGTTGAGACAGGAAAGTCAAGAATTCAAGGTCATCTGTAGCTACACAGTGCTCCTTGAACTATTTGAAACCCTATCTTTAAAAAGGCTAAGGTGGGAGATGGAAAGATGGCTTAGCTGTTAAGAGCACTAGCTGCTTTTACAGAGGACCTGGGTTCATCTCCCAGCACCCACATAGCAGCTAATAACCATCTGTAACTCCAGTTCCAAGGGATTTGACACCCTCTTCTGAACTCCACAGGCATTGCACAACACATGCTCTTACATACGTGCAGGTAAAACACTCATACACATAAAAATAATTTTTTAAAAAGGCTAAGGTGAAAAATCAAAAAATACTAAACTGTTAGAGGAGGTGCTAAAACTCTTTAGCGGGGACTTTAACAGTTTATAAACTGGTTAGCAGTATCTGGTAAAGTTGAACATGCACTTTGATTTAATAATTCCATGCCCAGGGCATATATGCAAAGGAAATATACCAGCGCTCCATAGTGATTGCAAAGTGGAAACCACCCAAATACCTCAGAAGTAACACAGTGTCGCTTTTGCTGTAATAAGTAATAAAAGCTGCAGGACCAGATTCATAGAGTGGGGAAATATACTCCAGCTGTTGATGGGAAGGAGTTGCAAAGTTGCCTTGGAAGGGGAAAGATGATAGAGGTGTAGTGCATTGTCACTATTTTAATACTCTTGCCACTTTCTTTTTTGCCCCAAGCACATCTAACCTTCCCAGTAGATAGGCTCATCCTTAAGACAGTGCTCTTGGACAAGATTCAAAACAGCCTCACGATGGGGCCTCACCAGCTTGCCTGCAGAGTTTGACCACAGTGACAATCTTAGTGCAGCAATTCCCAGCACCCACATGCAAGAAAAGTCAGTGCTCTTAACTGCTGAACCATCTCTCCAGCCCCCAAGTTACTCTTTCTTTAATGTGGTACTGCCACTATAAAAGAGATCAAAATGTGTCACTGAAAAAAATTAAAGGATAGAATGACTAATCTTGGTTGTGAACTTGATGGGATTTAGAATCGCCATGGAAACAAAAGCTCTGGGTATATATCTGTGGGGTAGTTTCTGGATTAGGTTGATAGAGGTAGGAAAATCCACATAAATGTGGTGGAGACATTCCATGCACTGGGGTCCCAGACTAAATAAAAAGGAGAAAGAACTGAGGATCATTTATCTCTCTGTTCCTGAATGTGGATACAGTGTGACCAACTGCCTCAAGTTTCTACCCCCATGACTTAGCCACCGTGATGGACTGTGCCCTCAGACTGAGCTATCATAAACCCTTACATTGCTTTTGTCGGAATGTTTGTCACAGCAATGAGAAAAGCAACCAATACAAAGGTAAAGAGGAAACAAGAGACAAAAAATGCCATCAGAAGACAGAAACAGGGCCAGTGAGATGGCTCCATGAGTAAAAGTGCTTGCCCCTGAGTTTGAGCCTTCAGCCCACATGGTGGAAGGAGAGAGCAAACTCCCACAGTTGTCCTCTGACCTCCACAGGCACACCTCCCCCAATAATAGATGAATAAATATAAAATATTTTTAAATATTTTATTATTTTTATTTTATGTGTATGCGTGTATTGCCTGCATGTAGGTAAATGCACCCATATCGTGCAATGCCCACAGACGACAGAAGAGGCTTGTCAATGCTTTGCTATCAGTGCTTACTTTAAATGTATGTATTAAAATCCCCAATCAAAAGAAATGTTGGCTTAAGGGATTTTTTAAAAATATATTTTTATGTGTATGAGTGTATTGCCTGGATGTATATAAGTGCACCCGTGTTGTGCAATGCCCGTGGAGGTCAAAAGGTGTCAGATGCCCTGGAACTAGAGCTACAGATAAGTGTTAACCACCATGTGGGTGCTGGGAATCAAACCTTGGTCCTCTTCAAGAGTAGTCAGTGCTCTTAACCACTGAGCCATCCCGCTAGCCCTTGCTTAATGGATTTTTTTTTAAAGATCCAGTCATATTTTCCGTAAGACACATGCTTTTTATCTAAAGCTACACATAAGCTGAAAGTGAAAAGATGGAAAAAGACAATCCATATAGTAACCAAAGAGAGGAATGACTATATCAATCAAAATGGAATTTAAACAAAAAAATATATATATTATGGGACCAAAAGAAGGACATTGTGCATATGCAGCAAATATAACAGCTCCTAAGTACGTGATGAGAACTGTGACCGAATTGGAGGTTGAAACAACAACACAATAATGGGATTTCAATGTCCCACTTTCAGTAACAAAGAGAACAATTAAATGAAATGTCAAAAAGGAAATGGTGTTGAACAACACTATGGACTAATTGGACCTAACAGACGTACAGAATTCTCCACTCCAACAAGGGCAGAATGTACTTTCTTCTGTCTAGGGCATGTAGAGCATTCCCCGTGATAAAGCACATTAGGCCATGTAACAAGTCTTGACAAATGCATGATGTTGAAATAATGCAAAATATCTTTACCAATTACAATGGGATAACACTTGCAATGCCACAAAGAAAACTGGAAATATACAAATATGTAGAAATTAAGCAACACATTCTTTTATATTTAAAAAAAATTGTGTGTGAGTGTGTGTTGTCTGCATGTATATAAGTTCACCCGTGTCATGCAGGGCCTGCAGAGGACAGAAGGCATCAGTTCCCCTGGAACTGGAGTTAATGGACAGTTGTTAGCCACCATGTGGATGCTGGGATTCAAACCTGGGTCTTCTGCAAGAACAGCCAGTGCTCTTAACTGCTGAGCCATCTCTCTAGCCCCAGCAACACATTCTTAAATAACTAATGTAGTAAAGAGGTCACAAATATTAGGCAATACCTGGAGACAAATGAAGATGGGAATGATAAAAGTGGCACTTGAATGTATGAATTCCAGTGGGGGGTCTAGTGCTAGTGGGGATGGGGGTATAATGATGATTAAGATTGATTGAGATGTTCTGTATGAAATACACAAAAATTCCATAAAAATAAATTTTTAAAAAAAAATTTTAAAGAAAAATTTATAGCTATGTGGCCATGGTAGCACACACCTTTAATCCCAGCACTTGGGAGGCAGAGGCAGGAAGATCTCTGTAAGATGGAGGCCAGCCTGATCAACATAGTGAGTTCTCGGCCAGCTGTGGCTACAGGGAGATCCTGTCTTTAAAAAAAAAATCAAAAAATGTACAGCTGTCAAATGAATACAAACAGAATATACAGGAGTCCTGGTGGCCCATGTGTGTAATATCAGCACTCTGAAGAGAGAGAGAGACAGGGAGACCTCTGTTTGTTCAAGGCCAACCTGATCTACACAGAGAGTTCCAGGACAGCCAGGATGTCCTAGTTTGCTTCTCTGTTGTGATAAAACACTGACCAAAAGCAGCTTGAGGGAGATTTATTTCAAGTGTTTATTTCATCCTACAGGTGACAGTCCCTCATAAGGAAGCCAAGGTGGTAACTCAGGGCAGGAACCATGGAGGAACACTATTTACTGGCTTGCTTAGGTACCTTTCTTATGAAGCCCAGGACCACCTGCCTATGGATGGCACTACCCACAGTGGGCTGGGCCCTCCCACATTAATTACCAATTAAGAAAATGCCTCACAGAGACTTCTCTGGGAAATTCTTCAGTTGAGGGTCTCTCTTCCCAGGTGACTCTAGGTTTGTGTCAAGTTGACAGGTGAATCAAACTATGACGGGGCTACAAGAAGAGGGAGGAACTTAATCTGAGGATGCCTGACTAAAATAAGACCACAGCATACAATATCACCAACCTAACCTCTCCCATTAAATTAAAATTTAGGTAGAATTAAAATTAAACCCTAAGCTAGCAAAAAGTTAAAAGTAAAACCAACAGTTGATCTTTGAGATAAAAAAAACTGACAAGTAGCCAAAGAAAAAAGTGAAAACTAAAATCATAATGAAAAACAATCATGATAAGAAAATAAAGAGAATTATAAAAGGATATTATTGTCGATTGCACACCATCAAATTGGATAAATATAAGAGAAATGGAAACATTCCTAGGACCATACAAAAAACCAGGATTGAATCAGGAAGGTGAAGAAAATCTGAAGAAGACTGAATCACTAATCTATCCCCCTCCCAAAAGCCAAAGACCAGATGGTTTTACCAGAGAATTCTATCAAATGCTAAAGAAGAGCTAACACAAATTTTTCTCATCCTAAACTGTGGTTTCAAACCCTAAGCCCATCACTCTTTAGCTTTATGACCCTGTTTACTTCGCTTCTCTGTGACCCAAGGTCTTCATCCATAAAGTGGGGCTATCCATAGCACTTACCTCTTGAAGTGTCAAATGTGTAGCTACTATAGTATCTCTATCTATTGTCTCCAGTATTAGCTGTCAGCATGTTACTATTTGACAGGGTTTAATGACTATGGATTTGCAAGATACTTCTCCTTTTAATATAGTGTTGTTCTGTGAAAAAGATGAATTTTCATTTATTTTATAGACAGGATCTCACTATGTAGTCCTGGTTGACCTGGAACTACTGTGTTCATATGGCTCTTTTTTTTTTTTTTTTTTTTTTTTTTAAGTCTTTTTGAGACAGGGTCTCCTTGTAGCCCAAGCTGGTCTGGAACTCACTTTGTAGACCAGGCTGGCCTTGAACTCACAGAGATCCACCTGCCTCTGCCTCCTGAGTGCTGGGATTAAAGGCATGTGCCACCATGCCTGGCATGGCTCATTTTTTAAGACAGGAAAGAATTTTTTTTTTTCTTTTTGAGACAGAGTCTTCCTGGCCTAGAGCTTACTACGTAGACCTTGAACTTACAGACATCCACCTGCCTCTGCCTCCCAAGGGCTGGGACTAAAGGCATGTGCCACCATGCCCAGCAAGAATTTTTTCTTATTTTTTTTAAGATGGGGATCTTGTTATGTAGCCCAGGTTGGCCTCAAACTCACTTCATAGCCCCAGACTGACCTCAACCTTCAAATGATCCTCCTGTGTTTACTACCAAATGCTGAGATTACAGGTGTATGCAACCACACCTGGCTTGAAAGACAATTTTTTTACACCAAGCAATGCTAATAAAAATTTTATTCCTGGGGGGCGGGAGAGGGTGGTTAAGAGTGCTGACTGCTCTTGTAGAGGACCCAGGTTTGGTTTCCAGCACCCACATGGTAGCTGACAACCATTCATAACTCCAGTTCCAGGAGCTCTAACACCCCTCTTCCAACCTCCATGTGCATTGCACAACATGGGTGCACTTTAGATACATGTGGACAAAATACTCATACACAAAATAAAAATAAGCACCCCCCCCTCAATTTTTTAAGTCTTATTCTTGAGGCTGGAGAGATGGTGCAGCAGCTAAGAGCACTGGCTGCTCTTGTAAAGGACTCCAATTCAGTTCCCAGCACCCACATGGTAGCTTACATCCATCCTTAAATCCAGTTCCAGGGGATCTGACACCCTCTTCTGGCCTCCGTGGGCATTGCATGACATGGTGCACTTATATGCAGGCACAATCAAAATAATTTTTTTAATCTTATTTTTAAATTTTAGGATCATTTTTGCCTTAATGTAATATATATTGAGTACATACTAACAGACATGAGGCTTCCTGTGACTGGCCATGTCTGGTTATTCTGTGCATGCCTCGTGTATTAGGCCACCTGGAATATTACTTGTCTCAGAATATGTACTTTCTAATATTGCTGTGATATTCTGCACATTCTTACTAAGCAGAACGTTCAATGACATCTTTGAGAAAATAGATATAAGTCTACATTTAGAAATAGAGCCAGAAGTGATGGGGATATGGCAAAATAATCTCTGTATCTCATTTGCAAATGTCTTTCCTTTCAATCCCCACCTTCACCCCCAAATAACCCTTAGAGCCCCTGACAGAAGAAATGAGGAAAGAAGATCATCTCTGAAGGTGCGGGTCGGGGTCCGTTGCTTGGCCTTTCTTCAGATTCCCTGCCCCACCTGGTTGCAGGGGAGAAAAGACACCTGACTCCAAGGTCGCCACAGCCTTTGTAAGAAATATGGACCTTCATTTCATAATAAAAGCACTGGAGACTAGTGGAAACCAAGACAGTTTATTTCATGACCTTGCAAAGCTGGTCAGCCTAGATTGGAAGGCACACTAGTCGACTGAGAGCAGAGAACAGGTTTTTTTTGTTTTGTTTTGTTTTAAAATAATTTTAATGTATTTTTATTCAATGTTTGTGCACTTCATACAATAAATCTTAATCATATTTAGACCCCCCCATCATCTACCCTCTCCAACCCCCCAATCAGATTTCATGCATCCTGCCACATATGTTAAGGCCTATCGAGTCAAGCTTTTATACCCAGATATCTCTCAGTGCAAGTTTATCCACTTGGAGTCTATTCAGCCTATCTAAAGTCTCTCCCTTAAAGATCAGCTCTTCCTCAGTAGTAATCAGTTTTCCTAGGCTAGAGTTGGCAACTGTTGCCCCTTTCTTCGGGTCTATTCTGGATTTTTGTCTGATTGAGTCTACATAGGTCTTGTGCATGCCATCACCACTTCCGCAAGTTCATATTTTATGTGTATGTGTGTATTGCCTGCATGTAGGTAAGTGCACCCACATCATGCAATGCTCGTGAAGGGCAGAAGAAGCTGTCGGATCCCCTGGGACTGGAGTTACAGACAGTTGTTAGCTGCCATGTGGGTGCTGGGATTTGAACCTGGTCTTCTGCAAGAACAACCAGTATTCTTAACCACTGAGCCATCTCTCCAGCCCCCATCTTAAATAATTTTTTAAGTTAGTGTAGAAAGTAATGAGTCTCATTATAGTTTTCATACTTTTATGTCACTATCCTTTGTTCTTATTCATGCATTTCCTCAACTGCCTTCACCATCTTGCCTCCTGTTGCCCCCATCTCCACCCATATACCATCCCCTTCTGCTTTTGTGTCACATGTGTTGAGGTCACATCTGTTCTTCCCCTAGTGTGTTCCCATTTCTAGTTTCATCACACACATATACACACACACACTTAAAACTAAATTATGCATATGGGAGAAAACGTCACTTTTGTCCTTTTTATTTCACTTAACATAATGACTTATAGTCCCCTCCGTATTCCTGCAAATCCCATGGTTTCGGTTTTCATTAGGGCTGAATAAAATTCCACATGTTCTTTTTTTATTGACTATTTGTGTATTTCATACAGAATATCTTAATCTTAAACATCTTTATACCCCCTTCCCCACTGGCACCCTCCCATAGCCCCTGCACTGGGATTCATACATCCTATCATTTGTCTTAAGGCCTATTGTGTCAAGCTAGTGTCCCCAGATGTCCCTCAGTGCAAATTCTTCCACTGAGGTCTAATCAGCTTACCTAGACTCTCGCTTTTTGAAGACCAGCTCTTTCTCACTCATCAGTAATCAGTTGCCAATATTTCTTCAGACAAGATTGGGACCTGCTGCCCATTTTCCCAGTTCTATACTGGGTTTTTGTCTGTTTGAGTTTGCATTGGTCCTGTGCATGCTGACATCATTGCTATAGGTTCATATGAGCAGAGACCCAGGAGTTTGTAGGACTCTATTTCCATATGGTTATGCATCTCCTTCCTGGCTCTTACAGTCTCTCCCCCCCCCACTTCTGCAATGGTTCCTGAGCCCTAGCTTAATATAGGAGTCCTGTCCAAGGACCAGCATTTTGTAGATTGTTATTCTCTATACTTTGGCCATTTGTGACATATTTTGTTCCATGAGGGGGAGGGAACAGTTTTTAAACCTTAACAAATGCCCCTTCCTTCCTTTCTTCTGTAGCTGAGCTATCAAGAGTATGTATACTCTTACATGTCATCTAGGTCTTGTCTTTCCCTCTACCACTTGCTTTTGTCTTTTTCTCAGTAAAAACCATGTGTGGGTTCACCTCTACATTGTACTACTGTTTGTTTTAAAGCTTATCAGGATGTGACCTTGTCACTGGTCTTTAGGCAATCTTGGCTCTTAGTAAATTTGTGCCATGCTTTCTGTCCTTCTATTTTAAGTGATGTTTGGGCTTCATCACATTTTACACAATAGGATAGGACATAATGGGATCTTCTTTGACCCACCAACCACCAGCAGTCTTTTGTCTCCTCAGTTATAAGCAGGCTGGTTAAGTGATTCTGTATGATTCAAATTGTAGACTTCAAAGATGTGTGTTCTTATAAACTGTCATTGTTAAACCAAAGGAGAGATAAACTTACATCAAGGAATGGGAAGTCATTATAGAAAGACAGGTTTGCTTTTAGGTTTTGTTTTTTCTTGTTGATGTTGTTTTGGTGATGATGGTGTTTTTACTTTTTATTTTGGGATTTTTCAAACATATACAAATTATAACATAATAAGCCCTGCTGTATTCATGACCCAGGTTTGCCAACCGACATTCTGCCATCCTTATTTCTACTGCCACTTATTTCCAATCCCCACTTCAATTTTTCTGTAGCTCAGTTTTGTAAGGCAAATGTTTCTACATTGAAATACACAAGTATTTTAACTGTACAACTGACAAATGATAGACATTTCTCTCAAGATATAGAATATTTCTCTTGACCTAGAAGTTGGCTTTTGTCATTCCCTATCAACACCTCTTTTCAGAGGCAATATTATACCTTTGCCTGTTCTAGAACATGTACACAGAATTACATGGTATATATTCTTTACGTTATTTTTAATTTAATCTTATGTATATGAGTGTATTGCCTGCTCATAGGTGGGTGCACCTGTGTCGTGCAGTTTCACCCATGGAGGTCAGAAGAGGGCATTGAATCCCCTGGAACTAACAGTTGTTAGCCACTATGTGGGTGCTGGGAATCAAACCCAGGTCTTCAAGAGCAAGCCAGTGCTCTTAACCACTGAGCCTACTCTCCAGCCCCTACATGGTATGTATTATTTCGCTTGTTTGAATATTTATTTTTATTTGTGTGTGTGTGTGTGTGTGTGTGTGTGTGTGTGTGCGCATGCGTGCACATGCAGGTCAGAAAAGGGTGTTGGATCCCCTGGAATTACAGGTAGTTGTGAGCTGCCTCGTATAGGCACTGGAAACCAAACTTCAGTCCTCTGCAAGAGCACTAAGTATTCTTAACCACTGAGTGATCTCTTCAGGTCCTATTTTCTTGTTTGTTTTCTGAAAAACTGGTCTCTTATTCATGTAGTCCAGGCTGTCCTGGAACTAGATATCTTAAATTCCTGATCCTCCTGCCTTCATCTTCCAAGTTCTGAGATGATAGATGTGTACCGCCATGCCACCTTCAATTCATTGACTTCTGCTTTGTTTTTATTTTTTCTGCTGATTCCTTAGTTTTGGACTTAATCCTCCCCCGCTTTTTACAACTTTTTTCCCACATTTCTTTGTTTGTGTGCATGTGTGTGTTTGTGTGTATGCTACCATGTACCGGTGGAAGTCAAGGGCAATTTTGGAGAGTTCGTTCTCTCCACCATTTTGGGTCCCTGGGATCAAACTCAGGTTGTCAGACTAGGTGGCAAGTGCCTTTATCCACTGAACCATCTCTCTTTTTTTATTATAACCCACTAAGCCCAGGTAGTGCCACCTGTATGTGCCTGAGTGTGGGGCCATCTACTGGAGCATGGAATCTAACAATGGCCACACCCTGAAAAAAATGAGTCTCCCTTCCCCAGCCAGTCAGTCATCTCACCAGCCCCACTGTTAGTGGCTTCCAAGTTCTGACTTAACTCCAGTCCACTGCCTGGAGTAGCAGTATTAGCTAATACCACCAGACACTAATTAGACTCAGCATTCCAAGAAGTGTGTGAGCCCAGATATGCAGAGACTCAGGGAAGAGTTCAAAGGAAGATAACAAGAGAGGCACAGACATCACGTCTTTTTTAAAAAATATTTTATTTCATGTGTGCGTGTATTGCCTGCATGTTTGTAAGTACACCCATGTTGTGCAGTGCACACGGAGTATTGTGGAGGTGGAAAGCTTTTGCAATGTGATGGTAATTAAGAACTTTGGAGCAGGAAGAGCTCCTAGACAAGAGATAAGACTGGGGAGATAAACTGGAGTCTTCCTCCATCCTGCACCCTGTGGTCGACCTGGAAGGAAGTCTTTGTAACCTTGCTTAATTATCACATGTACCTTTTACTTAATTGCCACCTATATGCTGTTTTGTCTTTTACTTGTACTTCCTCACATGAATATAAAACCCTCTAAAACTGGAGGGGGGACTGGCTCCTTTACAGAAGGATCTATGGGTCAGTCCGCTAGTGTAAAACTAAATCCCTCTCAAGGCCGGGCATGGTGGTGGCACGCCTTTAGCCCCAGCACTTGGGAGGTGGAGCTCCCAGATAAACTGTGACCTGGGATATGTAAGGTAAATAAACCCTTTTCTCCCCAAGTTGGTATTGGTCAGAGTGTTTTGTCACAGCAATGGAGAAACAAACTAGGACATCTTAACACTAATGACTTATTGACCTCAGTTCCTATTGCCTGAAAATTGGAATCTGCCTTTCAACAAAAACTGGCATGTTTCAAGGAATAAACCAATTTGAAAGGACAAAAAAGCAAAACCAGACAGCTATGGTTTGGCATGGGGTACACATTTGTAGACTCAGCTACTTTGGAGGTTGGAGCAGGAAGATCAAGAGTTCCAGGCCAGAGCTTAGCAAGGTCTCTCTCTCTCTCTCTCTCTCTCTCTCTCTCTCTCTCT
>NW_008339767.1:3230862-3239750 GCF_000622305.1 Nannospalax galili | reverse complement strand
TCCCTCCCTCCCTCCCTCTCACACACAATTTATTTAGACTTAGATACCTTTGAGTTTTCTTGTTATTGTTGTTGTTTTGTTTTTTGAGGCAAGTTCTCTCTGTAGCCTCAGCTGACCTGAAACTGGCTATGTAGACCAGGCTGGCCTGGATCTCACAGAGATTCACCTGCCTCTTCCTCCCGAGTGCTGGAACTAAAAGGCTATGCCACCATGCCTGGCTAGATTTATATACTTTTGATATATGGTAGCAATTTGGGGATTCTTATAAGTGGAATACCAGAGCTGGTGCTGCTCATACCCACTAGCAGAGACAGGAATGGAATCTTTAGGTTGTGCCTTGTGCAGAAAGCTGCTGATCTGAGAAGGCTGCAGATTAACACCCTAGAAACTGTCTTACGTCTCATCTCCAGGCAGCATCTTACACAAGGAGGGTGAAACAAAGACAATTAATCGTTCCAAAGACAAGTCTTAAGTTTTGCCCCTGCCTCTGTCAGGTGGTCAAGCCACATCTCTAAGACATGTGATGTCTGGGGCTGGAGAGGTGGCTAAGCGCTTAAGAACACGGATTGTTCTTGCAGCAGACTCGGGTTTGAATCCCAGCACCCACATGGCAGCTAACAACTGTCTGTAACTCCAGTTCCAGGGAACCTGACAGCCTCTTTTGTCCTCCTGTTACAGAAAAATCAGAGACCAGCAGCCAAAGTCAGGTGAGGAGAGGGATTTAATTTTTCTTTTTTTTCTTTTTGTCTTTTTGAGACAGGGTCTCCCCGTAGCCCCAGCTGGCCTGGAACTCACTATGTAGACCAGGCTGGCCTTGAACCCACAGAGATCTTGCCCACAGATAAACCCACAGTTTATC
Organism: Nannospalax galili; assembly: GCF_000622305.1. Lineage (NCBI taxonomy): Eukaryota > Metazoa > Chordata > Mammalia > Rodentia > Spalacidae > Nannospalax > Nannospalax galili. The sequence continues at coordinate 3,238,891 of NW_008339767.1, read as the reverse complement.
TGGGAGCTCAGGGCAGGAACCTGGAGGGAGGAGCTGGAGCCCAGGCCATGGAGGAATGCTACTTACTGGCTTGCTTTCCTGGCCCCTGCTCATCCTGCTTTCTTATGCAACACAAGCCCACCTACCCAGGGGTGGCACCACCCACAATGGGCTGGGCCCTCCCACATCACTCAACAATCAAGAAGGTTCCCCACAGACATGGCCACAGGCCACTCCTATGGAGACAATTCCCCAATTAAGGCTCCCTCAACCCAGGTGTGTCAAGTTGACACTAAAGCTATACAGCACAGGCCGATTGCATTTTTCAGGCAATAGGAACTGAGGTCGATAAGTCATTAGTGTTAAGGTTTATTTTACTTTATTTTATTTTTTGGACTTTTTGAGGTACGGTCTCCCTATAGCCCCAGCTGACCTGGAATTCACTATGTAGACCAGGCTGGCCTTGAACTCACAGAGATCCGCCTGCCTCTGCCTCCCAAGTGCTGGGACTACAGGTGTGCACCACCACGTCTGGCTAAGGTTTATTTTTATCTAGCTAAAACTTAAATTGTGTTTACTTTTTGCTTTGCTGATTTGTCAGAGGTCCCTACCATTGTTGAGTTTTCCTACAAATTTAAGAATACAGTGTGAGACTTGCACTTGTTTCAGTAGTAGTCTTCTGTCAGTAGACAGGTGCCTAGTGATGTGCTTGCAAGGTATGAGAAAAGTATTCTATAAATCTGTAATTAGGTCTCAGTCTTGGAGTGAAGCTGAGTTGGGTATTTCCACATTGAAAGAGCTGGATGTAGCTGAAGTTGAGTATTTCCTTTTCCCCAAGGTCAGTGAGGCTTTGGGAAACCCCAGGTACTTAGACATTGGGAAAATTATTTCTTTTGAGAGAAACAACAAAAGGCTGAGGACCTTTTTCTTTTTTAAAGATTTATCTATTTTTATTTTATATGTATGTGTTTTTGCCTGTATGTATCTATACCTGATGTGCGTGCAGTGCTCTTTGAGGCCAAAAGTGAGTGACAGAGCCACCATATAGATACTGGGAACTTAACCCGGGTTCTCTGCAAAGGCAGCAAGTGCTTGTAATCATTGAGCCATTTTTCCAGTCTCTCAGTGCCTTTTTCAAAATGCCCTTTCCCCATGAAGGGACTTTTCTCTGATCTTCATAGTGAGCACTTGATATGGCACCTGGAGGTAAGTTTGGGGAAAGTGTGGGTATGCCCTTAATCATGGGTCTCTTGGGAGTTTTTAATTCTCAAGCTAATCTACAGGGAGTCTCTGATAATTTTTCAATTAGAGTGGCTTCTCCATGAGAACTGTGGTTTCCTATATCACCCATCTTCTAGGTTTCTGGGCAACAATTTGCCTCATGACCTCAGTTTTCTAAAAGGAGTTACTAATTTCAGGTTTCTGTTTTGTTTCTGCTTCATTTTGTTTGGGTTGGGTTGGGGGTTTTGTTTTTGTTTAGGCTTTTTGTTGTTGTGTGAGACAGTGCCTCACTATGTAGCCCTGGCTGGCCTGGAACTCACTATGTAGAGCTAGGCTGCCATCTATCTCACAGAGATCCACCTGCCTCTGCCTCCCAAATGCTGGGATTAAAGGCCTGCACCGCCATGTCTGGCCACTTTTGTTTGTTTTTTAACTTTAAAAAAAAAACTTTATTGAGAATTTCATACATGCATATAAGGTGTTTTGATCAAATCCACACCCACTCTCTTCCCTTCAACACCTCCCATATTTCCCCATCACTTTTTTCTGACAACTTCGAGTATTTCTTTTCTTTCTTTCTTTCTTTCTTTCTTTCTTTCCTTCCTTCCTTCCTTCCTTCCTTCCTTCCTCCCTCCCTCCCTTCTTTCTTCCTTTCTTTTTAAATGGGGCTTTTTGCTACTTTAACATTACCCCTCTGAAGAGGTAACCCTAAAATCTTTTAGGGATTAGATAAGAGCTCCCAAATGCTTTTTTCATTTTTGGCCTTTGGAACAGAGTATGTTGCTAAGAGGCCCAAGGACATTTTGACTTTTAGGCAAGAAGCTGGCTACTTTTCTTCAGGGTCTTTTTACCCTAACTGACTAACCAATTCCTACCTCCTATTCTTATCACACCATCCTCTGAAGAGGTTACCCAAATTGCTGATAGGGAATCAGGATGCAGACCACTCTGGCTTCTTCCATGCTGAGCAGGGACCCAGGGTGAGGCAATTGGAGTACCCCTTCAGTGGGTCTATCTAAAAGACTCCCACACTGCATAACTCTTAATCACCACGTGGAGGCAGGATCCGGGTGCTCTCAGGAAGTCCTCTGTGTTCTCAGCCCCTATGTCAGAGGGAGGCCAAAATCCAGAATTCTCTGGTGGTCTGCTGAGATCACAGCTGCTACACTGATGGAGGTCGGAGCCCACCCTCTCAGGCTGTCTGCTAGGATCTCCTCTCTTGTTTTTATAAAGCCATCAGGATTCATTTGTGAGCTCTCCACCTTCATCATCTCCTACTCACCTTCCAAAGGCCCTCCTTCCCCCACTCCCCCACATATATAGTCAGATTAAGCTTCCAGCCTCAAAATACCTCACAATGGGGATTAAATTTTAACACACGAAGCTTGGGGGTGGGAACATAAGCTATATCCAAAGTGTACAATATCTAACATTCATTTCACATTTCTGTGCAGTAAAAATAATTTGTCTCAGCCGGGTGTAGTGGTGCACGTCTTTAATCCCAGCACTTGGGAGGCAGAGGCAGGTGGATCTCTGTGAATTCAAGGCCAGCCTGGTCTACATAGTAAGTTCTAGGACAGCTGGGGCTACAGGGAGACCCTGTTTCAAAAAGACCAAAAAAAAAAAAAAAACTGTCTTAATGATGACTATATTAAACCTGTGTTCTTTCTACACCTCTTCCTCCTCCTCCTTCTTCTTCTTGAGACAGGGTCATCTCAAAAAAATAAATAAATAAATAAATAAATAAAGAGAAATAATTTATTACTAGAAAGTTCACTGGACTAAGAAATGAACCTGTGATCTCCCTTATTATTCATTAGCTGGGTGTCTTTGAGCATTCAAATACTCAGGTGTCAGTTTTCTCATCAATACCACAAGCAATCCGAATCAGATAATCAAAAACTAATTTTAAGGCTAAATTTTAATCTGTCTTTTAATCACTAGTCAAAACTAATCCTAATAACTTTCCACTTATTAATTCATTAATTGCTCATGAGCTGTTGGGTATATAACACAAACAAGTATAAGGCATTGAGATAAGGAAGTAGAACAAAATAGTCTGTCAACTAGCTAGAAGTTAAGCATTGAGTCAATCACACAATTGAATAACTATTTGTTGTGATCGTCATTGTGAAGGAAACTATGTTGTTGGTGAATGATGGTAATACAGGTACCAAGTGAAGCCTAATTTTATTGGAAGGTTGTAAATGTCTTTCTGAGTGGGAATAGGCAATGGTCAGGTGGGGTGTGGCAGTAGAGGGTCAGGAGTAGAGAGAAACAGCCAGCTGAAAAAGCCTGATGCAGAGTCTGTTAAAGCCAAGGGAAGGCAGCTACCGAGGTGGATTCTAGTGAGCAGAAGGGGAGGGGAGACACAGAGGCAGGAGGTCCAGGCAGAGAGTAGGGCCCTCGCGGGCCTTGTCTTGTGAGAACTTATAATTCTGTCTTAGGGCAATAGGAAAGCACAGAAACAGTTTCCCTATTTCCTTGAACCTGAGACTGAGCTCCCTCTCAAGTCTTCTCTTTTAAGGTTTCCATTCTGTGGAAGAACCTGCCTGAAGAATATAGTGTTGTGACTAATGCAAGACTAGACCAACCTGCAAGCACGAAGTTTTCTTTGGGATGGGGTTGAAGCAATGTTTTCCAGTGTTGGCTGCCAAGCGGAACTGCCAAGGGAGCTTTGAACTCCTACTACCTTCCTGTCCTTTGAGAGGCTTGACCTCACTGGTTGAGGTTTTCTAAAGGCAGAGATTCAGAGGGGCAGCCAAGGTTCAGAATCATTAAAAGGGAAAGCTAAGCAGCTCAAAGTCGTAACATTTTTTATTCCACTACATAGACATCCTTTTGTCTTGTTTTGTTTTGTTTTGTTTTGTGATGGGAGCTCCTTGTAGCCCCAGCTGGCCTAGACTCATTATGTAGACCAGGCTGCCCTCAATCTCACAGAGATCTACCTGCTTCTGCCTCCTGAGTGCTGGGATTAAAGATGTATGCCACTACACCCAGAGACCATCCATTTAAAAAAATTCTATTTTTTTATGTGTATGAATGTAATGCCTGCATGTATGTAAGTGCACCCATGTCATGCAGTGCCCACGGAAGTCAAAAGAGGACATCAGATCTGGAACTGGAGTTACAGATGGTTGTTAGCTGCCATGTGGGTGCTAGAAACTGAACCCAGGTCTTCTGTAAGAACAGCCAGTACTCTTAACTGCTGAGCCATCTCTCCAACCCCAGAATATCCATTTTTGGGAAAGAATTTTTAAAGCAAATATTCTTTCTTAAAACTGCTCCCAGAGCAACACAAAGTAGACTTTTCTAATTATTGCAACCTCACAAGAATTGTCACCATTGAAGGGTAAGGATGTTGAGACACAGAATTTGAGGAGTTTGCCATGGTCACGTCACTAGCAAACAGAAGAGCTGGCATTTGAACTCTGGCGGCCTGGCTCCAAAGTCCTCATTCTCATCTGCTTTGTTTATAAAACCTCTGTGTGGGATGTCTAAAGGGAGCTGACAATCTGCATGCCTTCTATATTGCTGGCACAAAATAAAGAACTTACTGTGCTGTTCAGGGCCTGCAAAAAAAACAGACCTGAATCCTAATTTTAAAAAATTAAGTCTGTGGCTAGGCCGGGCGTGGTGGCGCATGCCTTTAATCCCAGCACTTGGGAGGCAGAGGCAGGTGGATCTCTGTGAGTTCAAGGCCAGCCTGGTCTTCATAGTGAGTTCCAGGACAGCTGAGGCTACAGGGAGACCCTATCTCAAGACCAAAAAAAAATCAAAGTCTGTGGCTAGAGAGATGGCTCAGCGGTTAAGAGCACTGGTTGTTCTTGCAGAAGACTCAGGTTTGAACCCCAGTACTCACATGGTGGCTAACATCAGTCCTGGCTCCAGTTCCAGGGGATCTGATGCCCTCTTCTAGCCTCTGTAGGCACTGCATGACACAGGTGCATGACAGGTGATACATGCAGGCATGATACTCATACACATAAAATAAACAAATTTTTTTAAATTAAAGAGTGTATAGTAAGAACATAGAGAAAAAAATATAAACAAAAAAAATCCTTCCCAAGAGATAATAAATTGAATAACCTATTTTGGTGGTGCATGCCTTCCATTCAGCACTCTAGAGGCAGAGGTAGGCAGATTTCTGTGAATTTGAGGTCAGCTTGGTCTACATAACCAGTCTCAGATCGGCTGAGGCTGCATAGTGAGATCCTGTTAAAACAAAACAAACAATGAAATTCAAATGCTATAAAGAAAAATTGTTAAAAATGTAAATATGGTAGTAGCCAAATTGAAAAAGATACTGATAACTGTAATAACTTCAGAGAAACTTCTTAGGAAAACCTGTTTTTTTGTTCTTCTCTCTAAAAACAAGACGTCCCTTGGAAATCTTCCCCAGTAAGTCAGGTTGCCCCAGAGATATATACCACACAGCTGGCTTCCTTTCAGGGTCCCTCAATGACAGTGCAACTGGTACACATATAAGTGAGACTACTTACCACAGGGAGGCTTTCTAAACCCTGGAGAGCCATTTCACAGTGCATCCTGAACTTTCTTCCCCCACTGCCTGTCTGTAAGCAGTGAATCTGTTTCTTAGAGTACATCAAATGCTACTGCATTCTCTCTGACTGGCCTGATCTGACTGGTAAAACTGCAGCCAAGGATGCACTGGGCAGAGGTTTTCAGAGTGCTGTTGTAAGTGGTTATATAGCTTTGATCCTTGTTATCTTCCACCCAGTGAGAGCCCCTACACACACACACACACACACACACACTCTTTGGAGTAATTATTAACAAATCTGCTTCACAAACTTGATGCAGAAAGCAGGTAACATTGTACAGGGTGGAAATATCAGCCTGGGGACACAGGTCCTGGACCTATGGCTAAGTACTTAACAGGGAAGGAAAAGCGATAAGTGGGCCATGTCACACATCCCAAACCCTCTGCAGATCCATGTTTTCTGGCTCCACAGATGGAGAGGCAAGAATGAAATGTGGAATGAGGGTATAGAATCCCTTGTTTGTTGGGTGCTTACATGATTACTCCTTTCCCAGGATAGAGAGCACAGGAAGTGGGAGCTCAAGGGCAAAAGAGGTCCTCAAATGGCGCCTGGGCATCTGAGAGGGAACCAGCAGAGCAAAGTGGGACTGCACATAAAAGGAGACTTGTGATCTAGGGACAGATATAGGCAGATGTCAGGAAAGAACATGCTATCTTGTCTTTCTGTCTCAGAGAGTTCATGAGGAAGGACAGAACATTTTGCTGTTCTGAAAGGAATGGTGCAATCAAGGATGGGATCAAGGTCTCCACATCCCCACGGGACGCCAGTGGCCTATGCTTCTTCAAGATAAAAGGAAGAAAATTGAACCAATGGTTTTAGGAAGTGTGGGAGAATATGGTGACCTGTGGTGCTTATGTGTTTACATGACTTACCTGCCTGTGTGTATGAGGCGTGGAGGTTTAGGACATTTCTGGTGCTGTTGACTGTGATTCCCATGGTTAAGATCAACTTTGTTATATGTGGTATTGGTCTCTTGGCAGGATGGGTTGGAGTGGGTGGGATATGGTCAGTCATTGTCAGGCAGATTAAGCTTAGTAACTTCTATGGAGAGGTTCACATAGTCAGTTACTTTATATATTCATTTCTTTGCATTCATCTCTCCCTTGGCACATTTACTTGGAGCTGCTGTACTTGGTATTATCCTTGGTGCCCTCAGAAATGATGTGTTTGTTCAGCTTGCCAGGTAGCAACAGGCACAATACCATCTAGGTCTTCTATAATGCCCCAGGCCAGAGCCTCTCTCATAATGTGCTTGAAGATGTTTTTGACCAAAGAGTTCATGATGCCATGACCTTGGACAAGATGCTGGTGTTGGCTTGGACCTGACTCACTACCTTGTATGTGTACCCTGGGTAAGTTGTTTGTAGTGGTTTGAATGGGGAATGCCCTCAGAGATTCATGTATTTGAACACTTCATCCCCACTTTAGTGGCACTGTTTGGGGAGATTTTGGAACCCTTAGAAGATACAATCTCACCAGAGGAAGTACATCACTGAGGGGTGGGCTTTGAGGGTTTTTAACCTGGTCTCTCTGTAGAGCCTTTTGTGTGTGAATGAAAATGTAACCAGCCGGCTTTCTACTCTTGCTTCTAGCGCTCTGGAACTGTAAGCCAAAATAAACTATTTTTTTATAAATATTTATTTTTTTTATTTTATGTATATGCATGTATTGCCTGCATGTAGGTAAGTGCACCCATGTCGTGGGACTGGAGTTATCAACAGTTGTTAGCTGCCATGTGGGTGCTGGGATTCAAACCCGGTCTTCTGCAAGAACAGTCATTGTTCTTAACTGCTGAGTCATCCCTCCAGCCCCTAGTAAACTGTTTCTTAAGTTGATATTAGTCGTGGAATTTTACCACAGCAACAGAAAAGTGACAATACAGCCATTCTCCCTGGAGCTCTCTTGGGCTTCTTGCAGTCTCCTTCTGTACCTTTGTCACACTTTCTTGGAACCTGTCTGTTGGGCTGAAGTCAACCCATGGGTTCAGGCAATGTGGCACAGAATTTAAAACAAAACAAAGAGGAACATCCTAACAAACAACCTGGGAAACTGAAAACTTATTTTATGATGTTATTATAAATGAGATTTAAAAAAAATTTCAGTTCCAATTTTTGCAGAAATACAACTTATTTTTCCACTTAAAGACTTTTGTGACTTGCTAAGTTCATGTAGTAGTTCTAGTAGTTTTTTGTAGATTCCTTAGCATTTTGTACATTAACTATCATAGTTTTATAAACAACAAAAGCTTGATTTTGTTTTAAATT
>NW_008339767.1:3215090-3230829 GCF_000622305.1 Nannospalax galili | reverse complement strand
TTTTTGAGAAAGGGTATTCCTGTAGGTGCACCTGGCCTGGAACTCACTATGTAGTCCAGGCTGGCCTCAAACCACAGAGATCTGTCTGCCTCTGCCTCCCAAGTGCTGGGACTAAAGGCGTGCGCTGCCACACCTGGCTCTTCCTAATTTTTTAATCTTTCATTTATTTTTATTGTCTTACTGTAATGTCCAGGACCTTTAGTCTAATGTCAAAGTTATTTTGCTTTTGGTTTTTATTTATTTATTTTAATTTTATGTGTGTGTTTTTCCTGCGTGTATGTGAATGCACCCATGTCATGCAATGTCCATGAAGGCTAGAGGACATCAGATCACCTGGAACTGGAGTTATGAACTATTGTGCTGCCTCCTGGGTGCTGGAAACCAAACCTGGGTCCTCTGCAAGAGCAGACAGTGCTTTTAACCACTGAGCCATATCTCCAGCCCCTGTTTATGATTTAAAATTTATTTTCCATTTATTTATGTAAAATATATTATTATTATTGTTATTATTTGTCAGCCAGTTTTGAGTTTTACTGTACACTGCAGCAACTTTGCATACCTGTACCGTGGGTACAGCTGCTCTTTCTGCTGCTGCTTCTTGGTCTTCAGCTTTTCATCGTGTTTGGTGAGCTGGCTACTACATGGGCAGCTGTTTTTCATGGTGGGTAGTGCAGAAGAGTCTCTATTTCTTTTGATTCCTATTTGCCACACTCCTTGGGTATAAACGTCTGCCCCCTTGTAATGCAGCAATACAGTTCCTTGCCGAATTGAAGATCTAGTAGGATACAGTACTTGACATTCTGAAACTATATTGGCAAGTGGAGATTTTTTTTTCAGCCTCAGACTTTCGCCCTCTGCTCACCAGCTTGCGCCACTGGCACTTGGTGAATCCTTTCAGCCCAGCACCTGCGAATAGCTCCGAGGTTGCCCTTCTCCAGTTTTTACTTTTCTGGAGAGGCCCCCAGACAAGGAACCAACTAGCAAAGAAAGCTTCCTCCTGCCATTCCTGATTGGCTCATCTCTTTATTATTTTTATTTTTTTATGTGTATGAGTGTATTGTCTGCATGTATGTAAGTGCACCATGTCATGCAATGAATGCTCCTGGAGATCAGAAGAGGGCACCAGATCCCCTGGAACTGGAATAGCAGACAGTTATTACCTGTCATATGGGTGCTGGGAATCAAATCGGGTCCTCTGCAAGAGAAGCCAATGCTTTTAACCGTTGAGTCAGCTCTCCAGCTCCTATTTATTTATTTATTTATTTATTTATTTTCATGTCTGTATGTGCCTGTGCATCATGGAAGGTCAGAGGACAACTTACAGGAGTCAATTTTCTCCCTGCAGGTTTCAGGGCTGGAACTCAGCTTCTTGAAGTTCCACCCTTCACACAAACAAATTGGAATTTAGTCTCAAAGAAGAGGGGACCACTGTGCAAATTGCTGGAATTCTTTTTTTTTAAAGTTTTTGTTATTTTATTATTTTTATTTTATGTGTATGCATGTATTGCCTGCATGTAGGTAAGTACACCTGTGACAGGGGACAGAAGAGGCTGTCAGATACCCTGGAACTGGAGTTATAGACAGTTGTTAGCTGCCTTGTGGGTACTGGGATTCGAACCTGGGTCTTCTGCAAGAACAGCCAGTGTTCTTAACCACTGAGCCATCTCTCTAGCCCCTGGAATTCTTTTTTTAATTTTTCCCCTTATATTTGCTCTTCCACAAATTTTGGCATCTTTTGTATCCTTGAGCTTTAGTTTCTCTCTTCTCACCTTGGTTAAACTTGATTTGAACTTCCTTCAGAGACTCTGTTGTCTTGTTTTCTAGTTGTTTACAGCTAGGAGTGAGGGGGAGACTCATGCCCAGGAGTAGGTAATTCCTTCATGAATGAAAGCAGAAGCTTAGCTTGATTTAATAGTCAAACTGATTCTTTGCAGCAGTCCCTAATGTTCTTGAACTTAACAGTGTCTGAAAATGGGTGATGAAAGTTCCCTTTAGGAAAGCACATGAGCATGAAGTCAGTAAAACTACTCTTAATACTGTCAAGCCTGTAGTTCACTCAGAATTGTTTTCCTAATGAAAACTACACGGGTGGATATTTTTTTATAATGCTATAAAGAAGACAAATTTGCTAATTTCCTTTTTCCACCAGAGAGTATTCTAAGGGGTTCCACTGGAGAAGAGAAGGATGGTTGAGTTTTAGCCAAGCTTAACTTCTTTCTTACTCAGTCATAATAAATAATGAAGTTAATAAAATATGTGCCTTTGAGGGTGTTTGTCTAAAGAAGTGACAACAAATAGTAAACCCACTATCAGTAAATGGCTTTCAATTATTCATTGATTTAACAAACTTCTTTCTTTCTTTCTTTCTTTCTTTCTTTCTTTCTTTCTTTCTTTCTTTCTTTTTTTTTTGTTGTTGTTCATTTTTGAAACAGGGTCTCACTATGTCCTAGTTTGTTTCTTCATTGCTGTGACAAAACATCTGACCACTACCAGCTTGGGGAGGAAAGGGTTTATTTAGCTTACGTATCCCAGGTCACAGTTCATCAGGGAGTCCAAGGTAGGAACTCAGGGCAGGAACCTGGAGGCAGGAGCTAGAGCACAGGCCATGGAGGAATACTGCTTACTGCTTGCTCCCTGGACCCTGCTCATCCTGCTTTCTTATGTAACACAGGCCCACCTGCCCAGGGGTGGCACCCCCCACAGTGGGCTGGGCCCTCCTACATCACTCAACAATCAAGAAGATACCCCACAGACATGGCCACAGGCCAGTCCTATGGAGACAATTCCCCAATTAAGGCTCCCTCAACCCAGGTGTGTCAAGTTGACACTAAAGCTATCCAGCACATACTAGTTAGCCCTGGCTGGCCTGGAACTCTCTAGTTAGATCAGGCTCACCTCAAACTCACTGAGATCCACCCACTCCTGCCTTCTGAGTGCTGGGACTAAAGGTCCCAGCCTCCACACCCAGCTGATTTAACAGACTATTTTTTAATGTCTGCAATATGTGAGAGGCACTACACTAGATCCTGGATAGCAAAAATAAACAGGAATCAGTCTGTGATGGTAGAGAGTTTAGGACACAGTGAGCAGACCTCTTATTTCATCCATTTCTGTTGCCATAATGAATCACCTGATTTTAGTGGCCTAAAATATAAGTGTATTATTTTATAGTTCTGTAAGTAAGAATTTTAACATGCATCTCCTTGGCTAAAACTGAGGTACAGAAAGGCTGTGTGCCAGAGATAATAGATCCCTGAGGAAGCAGCTCACACACAGAGAGTTAAGGAGGGGAAAGTTCGTACAAAGCAAAAAAAATATATGCTGAAAATGAAGTGTGAGAAAGTTGGCACTTAGAAAGTTTGATTAATTATTTTGTACTATGGGAAAGTTGGCACTTAGAAAGTTTGATTATTTTGTACTGACAATGTTCCAGACATTTTGGATATAGGCTATAAGGATGAAAAAAGCAGGGATCACAAGTGCAGAGCTTACAGCTTTCACACTGGTAAATAAGCAGATAATTATAACAGTCATACATGCTAGGAATAGCACAGAAGAATGGTAAGATTTTAACTGAAACCTTTGTAAAGTAGGAATGAGTAGCCAACACACACACACACACACACACACACACACACCCTCCAAGTTGTGTGGAAGATGCCATATCTTTAGTACTTATCTAGAAGAACAAAATTTCCATTATAACACAGCCACACAAAAGCTCTTAAATTTCTACATCAAAACTGGGCCAGCAAGATGGCTCATCAGCCAAGGGCATTTACTGCCAAGCATGACAAACTGAATTCAATCCCTGGGTGGACCCACATGGTAGAAGGAGAGAACTGACTCCCATAAGTTGTCCTCTGACCTCCATGCATACACCGTGGCAGGTAAACACACACACACACACACACACACACACACACACACACACACAATTTCATTGCCATTCAAAAAGTAAATACGAAAAACAACTCTTTTTAAAAAGTATTTTGTTTTTATTTTATGTGTATCAGTGTATTGCATGCATGTATATAAGTGAACCCCTGTCATGCAATGTCCATAGAGGTCAGAAGAAGGCTTCAGAGCCCCTAGAACTGGAGTTACAGATGGTTGTTAGCCATAATGTTTGTGCTGGGAACCAAACCAGGTTCTCTGCAAGAGAAGTCAGTGCTCTTAACTGATGAGCCATCTCTACAGTTTATCAGTTAAGCATTTCTCTATTGAGAGGCTTTTACATTCTCTACAATAGTTTATTTCTCAAGACAATGGAAAATTATAGTTGTATTAGCTACTTTTCTCATTGCTGTTGCAAAATACCTGACAAAAGCTACTTAAGGAAGGACTTATTTTGGCTCCCGGTTAAAGGTATAGTCCATTTACTGGGGAGAAGTCATGGTGTCAGGAGTATGGGGCACCTGGTGACATTGTGTCAAAGCAGAGAGAGATGCTTCCATCATCAGGAACCAGAGAGATGAAAATTGTTGTTCAGTTCCCTTCCTCCTTTCCAGGATCCCAGACCATGGAATGATGTCACCCACATTTAGGGTGAGTCTTCCCACCCCTGTAAACCTAGTCTAGAAATCTCCTCACAGACATGCCCAGATATTTGTCTCCTAGGTGATTTTATATGCTGTCAAGTTGCCCATCAATGTTAACCATCACAATAGACATTCAGCCTAGTTTAAATAGGCAGATCTTTATAGAATTTCCAGTCACATATAACTACAGAAAACAACCATGCTATAGACTACAGACTGACACACTAAGACTGTTGCCATTCTGAACAGGAACCTTTTTATAATTTATAAATTGCCAATATGCAATAATATTGATAATTATTTGGGTGCTGGAAATCAAATTTGAGTCCTCTTAACTACTAAGCTATCTCTAGCACCTCAAAATAGATTTTACAAATGCAAACATAAATGGCACATTTACAACCAATCATTTTGATAACTTTATTCTCTTTTTAGATGCTAACTTTTTTTTATTAGAAACTGGACGATCTGAGAATTCTAATGTCTTGAATTCCTTCTTTGAGGGACTAGGGAGATGGCTCAGATGTTGAAAGTACTTGATGCTCTTGTAGAGGACCTGGGTTCAGTTTCTACCACTCACATGGCAGCTAACAACTATCCATAACTCCATTTACAGGGGATCTGACCTCCTCTTCTGGCCTCCGCAGGTATATGAACACGCATGGTGCACAAACAGGCACCCACACATACACACAAATAAAAATAAATTTTAGGAAAAAAATTCTTTCTTTGAGAACACTTGAGGTAAACATTATCAACTTAGGGATAAACGGTTCATGAACTGAACCGTTTTTCCATCCCTATGCCTCTTGAAATATTCTTGTTTTCTAAAACTCAGAAGAAAGTCTTCGGATAGTTTCCTTATTTTTATTGTTGAAGGATCACCATAGTACACAGCCTTTTAAGTGGACGCAGCCCTTACCTGGTAAATTTCATTGAGCTGCTTGTGCCCTCTAGTGGTCAGTGCTCACATTTGCAGCTCAACTTTGCCTGTGAGATGCATTTGAACTGTTTGAGGTAGAGGAATTGTGGCTTTTGAAAGCCAGAGAAAACTTCATGGAGATAAGATGAAAATAGACTAGAAGCCGAAGACTCCTGAGCTGCCCCAGAAAGAGAGGATTCATGATCAGGACCTAGATTATCATTAAAAGAAGAATGGGATGTGGATTCTGGGTTGACATCAAACACCACCACCATATCTTATTGTAATTGTTTACCCACACCAGAATATGAGCTCCATGAAGGCAGAGACCTCAGTCCTGTGGTCAACAAAGGTTTCTGAATGTCTATGTAAATAAAGGAAAATGACCAATTCACATGAAGTTTATTTTAATTGGTAACTATCATTCTCTCTCATTAATTATTCTTTACTAGATGCTTCAAAAAAGGAAAATGCTTTGAGAAAATTTTATCCAATAAAACATATACTCAAAAGCATTTATGAAACCTCATGCCCAATACACAGTGTTTCATAGGCTAAGCTTGATTCATTCATTTGCTTCAGTTAATGCATATTAAGAGAGCACTACATTGCAGTATTTGCAGATGCAAATATTTGACAGACACAGTGCTCGCTCTGGTATGTAGCTATTTCCTCCAAAATGAAAAATTCTCTCTTGGAGGTAGGATAGATGCTCATAAGACTCAGGAAGCTAACGAAATATGAATCTTAAGACTCATGAGATCCCTCCCAGAGGTTATATAAGCAGTAAGTCATTGATGGAGGAGGCTCTTTGGTGGAGCTGCTTGCAACCTGGACAGAGAGCTCCAGGAAGGCAGGTTTCATAAGTCCTTATCCATGCTGGGCTAGGCTTTTCAGGATGCAGCTGCCCAAGAAGTGCCCAGGCCCTGTGGGCCCACTAAACTCATTGGCTCATCAAGTACTTGGTAGACTCATTTCTTCTGTCTGTCATTAGTGCCCTATATGGGGTGAACAGACATTTGTTCATGTCTCCCTAGGGGACGTCATACAACAAGCTCCTGAAGGAGAACATATTGGTTTATATTGAAAAGTTGCTGCTAACCTCCAGACTTCAGCTCTCCCTTCTCTGGCAGCTGCAGAAACCACGTTTGGTTTGGTTTGGTTTGGTTTGGTTTGGTTCAAGTTCCTTTATTTCTCTTATTGTACTCCTGTTTTAAATTCTACTTTATCCTCTAATATTCAATTTATCATTTTTAAAATAATTAAATATTACAGTATATTAGCTCAAACTTCTTGTATTTGTAGAAAAGCTATACAGAAACAATACATCTGTAAGCACTAGAATTTCTCTAAGGAATTATAGAAAAAAATTTAATTCTCCCATTCTCCCTCAGGATTAACCTAATTAGAATAAGAATATAATCTCTATAACAATTACTAAAAGGAACAAATGTTCAAAGGAGGATTAAAAATGCCTTGGGGACACAAAAGGGGTTCTATATGGAGAAACAGAGCTGAGAAAGTATTTAAAACATGCATATAAATTAATGACAAAAAATGGAACTAGTTTCTATTTTATTTTATTTTATTTTTATTGCCTGCATGTGTGTAAGTGCCCCTGTGAGGTGCAATGCCCAAGGAAGTCAAGAGGGCATTGAATTCCCTGGAACTGGAGTTACAGACAGTTGTTAGCTGCCATGCGAGTGCTGGGAATTGAACCTGGGTCCTCTGCAAGAGCATTCAGTGCTCTTATCTGCTGAGCCATCTCTCCAGCCCCAGAACTAGTTTCTTAAAGTCTTAAATTTCTTATTCTCTTTCTACTTTTTCAGTTCTTCTATTTGTCTCATATATCCATGTGATTTATAACTATAAGAAACTGGAAAATATTTATCTTTCCTTGGGTGGAAGCATAGAAAGATTTATTTATGTGCATCCATGTGTGTTTGGGTATGTGCACATTGAGCGCAGGTGCCTGCAGAAGCCAGAAGAGAGTGTTGGATCCCCTGTAACTAGAGTCACAGGCAGTTGTAAGACACCTAATGTGGATGCTGGGAACCAAACCTGGGTCTTCTGCAAGAGCAACAAATGCTCTTATCCACCAAGATATCTCTTCAGCCCAAATTTCCTTAAATTTTATTTTATTTTTCATTTTATGTGTATGCATGTATTGACTGCATGTAGGTAAGTGCACCCGTGTCATGCAATGCCCTCGGAGGTCAGAAGAGGCTGTCGGATCCCCTGGGACTGGAGTTGCGGACAGTTGTTAGCTGCCATGTGGGTGCTGGGATTTGAACTTGGGTCTTCTGCAAGAACAGCCAGTGTTCTTGACCACTGAGCCATCTCTCCAGCCCCCTCCTTTTTAAAATTTTATTTATTCAGCCCAGATTTTTTTCTAAGATTTATTTTTACTTTAAAATTATTTGTGTATGTATGTGTGAGTATGTGCACTTGTGAATGCAAGTGTACATGGAGTCCAGAAGAGGGCATTAGATTCCTCTGGAGCTAGAGTTACAGGTGGTTGTGAGTCACTAATTGTGGGTGCCGAACTTGGGTTCTCTGCAAGAACAGTGTACTCTCCTAACCATGAGCCATCTCTCCAACCTGGAAGCAGGGTTTCTTAACTTTGTCATGACTGACATTTTGAGCTATACCATTCTTTGTTGTGTGTGTTATAGAATCTTTAACTGTATCCCTAGTTTTTTCACATTAAATACTAATAGCCAATTTATCACAGACATTGACAGATACCCCCTGGGAAATAAAATCACATAGTTGAGAAGAAAGGTTTATTTGACTTACATGTCCTGATCATAGTCTATCATCGAGGGAAACCAAGGCAAGAATTCAAGTAGGAGCAGAGGCAAGAACTGAAGCAGAGACTGTGGAAGAACATTGCTTACTGGCTTGCTTTCCTTGGCTTGCTCAGCTGCCTTTCTTATAGAGCCCAGGCCCACCTACCTAGGGATGACACCACCCACAGCAATTAGCAATTAGAAAATGCCTAACAGATATGATCACAGGCCAGTCTTATGGAGGAAATTCCAGAGTTGAAGTTCCCTCTTTCCAGATTACTCTAGTTTGTGTCAAGATGACAAAAACCAACAAGCATAGTGCTGTAAGTGTTGGCAATTTAACATAGTAGTACAGAATTTGCTTAACATGTGCACATCCTGAGTTTGATGCATACTCTCATACATACAGACACAGACACACACAGATGCACAGACATACAGAGTGACTGCCACAGGAGCATTCAGCAATGTCTAATTTGTTGCCCTTCCCTCACTTCTGAAAGTCAAAATCTAGATATTAACATTATTGATATACTATGTTCTGCTGTCACAGTCTCTCTTGGTGCACAGGATGCCCCATGACCTATAGAAATATCATGGGGGATTTTCCAGGTGTGGTGGCACAGGCCTTTAATCCCAGCACTCAGTCACAGAAGCAGTTGGATAGAGTTTTATGAGTTCAAGGCCAGCCTGGTCTACATATTGAGTGAGACCCTGTATCAAAAAAAGGGTTACCATTGTAACTGTTGTAATCATCTGTGACTCCTCATATATTAAGCTCCATGTGGACAGAGAAAATACCTCAATATCTAATGGAGTTCTATTTATAGCATAGTCATTGGCAGACAGTGACACCCAGATAAATATATTTTCAGTGGTAAATATGAACCAAAGAAGTACAAATGCCATTGACAATCCTTCCCAAATGAATTATCTGATTCCTCAACTGTAGCTACTTCATCAAAATTCAGCAGTTGAGGTCCTTGGACAGTCATGCTGCAGGCTAAGTTTAGTCTTAATATATAAAAATAGTATATGAACAGGGCAGGCGTGGTGGCACATGCCTTTAATCCTAGCACTTGGGAGGCAGAGGCAGGCTGATCTTTGTGAGTTCAAGGCCAGCCTGGTCTACATAGTGAGTTCCAGGACAGCTGGAGCTACAGGGAGACCCTGTCTCAAAAAAAAAAAAAAAAAAAAAAAAAGTATATGAACAAGGAAAGAAAAAATTAGCAATTTAAAAGGCAGAATTCATATACATTAAAAATGGTCCATAAACTCAACCTTAAAAATATCAGTTCTGAGACTGGAGGGATGGCTCAGTGGTTAAAAGACTGATTGTCCTTCCAGAGGACTCAGGTTCAATTCCCAGCACCCACATGGCAGATGACAACCGTCTGTAACTCCCGTTCCAGGGGATCCAATGCCCTCTTCTGTCGGCAGGCACTGCTCGACATGGATGTACTTACATGCAGCCAATATACATTCACATAAAATAAATAAATAAAATACCTAAAAAAAAACCACATCCGTTCTTCCCCCATGGCAGAAACCATGGGAGCTACATGCTATCTTTCTACAGCACTTTCCCTACTTGATATTATACTTGCCCTCTTTTCTATTTATTATTTTTCTTTTTTAAATTTTTTTTCTTTGTCTTTTTAAAAAACTTTTTGTTTTTGTATCTATTTATTATTTTTATTTTATGTGTATGAGCGTATTGCCTGCATGTGTGTAAGTGTGTGTACCCGTGTCATACAATGCCCAAGGAAGTTAGAGGAGGGTGTTGGATTCCCTGGAACTGGAGTTATGGATGCTTGTTAGCTGCCATGCAGGTGCTGGTAATTGAACCTGGGTCCTCTGCAAGAACAGTCAGTGTTCTTAACCACTGAGCCATCCCTTCAGCCCTGCTTGACCTCTTTTTTTCTTTTTCACTCCTTTCTTCCCATCTCCTCTCCTCTTTCCTCTCCTCCCTTACCTTCTTTTACGTCCTCTTTCCTCTCCCCTCCCCTTCTCTCTTTCTCTTCTCTGTGTGGATCATCATCATTTTGGTGGAAAGGAGCTGCATGCATTTGTACCCTGTCATGCCTCAACTCTTCTGGGTTATCTTCTCAGTGAGGAGTCCTCTTGTATTTGCAGCTTTTCTTATCTAAGGAAGAGCTGGAGTTTAACTTCTTTGTGACATTCCTTATCAGGTTTCTGCAGAACAATCAGAGCTGACACCAAGAGTGATTTAAGTTCTTCAGAGCTTACAGTTTATAACAGAATTGGTTTGAATTTTTTCATCATCTGAACTGTCAGTTACTGTTTTCCTCCCAATATGCTTATGTATTAGTGCCATGGCTCTGTAACAAATTATAAACTTGGTAGCTTGAAGCAACATACATTAATTCTCTTCTAATCTGGAAGTCAGGATCTGAAACCAGTATGTTCCCAGGGTTGCAGTCTCCACAGAGCCTCTAAGGGTTACGTGTCTCTTGCAGTTCTTGGTGGTTGTCAGCATTTCTTGGTTTGTGGAAATTATTCCAACTCTGCCTCCGTAGTCTGTGTAGACTCTGCCTCTCATAAGGATATTAGTGGTTGCATTTAGGCCCACCCCAACACCACCAGATAAGCAATCTCTTTACCTCAGTGTCAATAACTTTATAATATTTAAAAAGCCTCTTTTCCCAAATGAGGTAGCATTCAGAGGCTCCAGGGACTAGGATCTAGTATCTTTGAGGGTCAGTATCAGCCAACCACAATTTATATCTATTTTTGCCAATTAGTTCAAAAGTGTGATGACCTATGAAAATTTATTTGCATTCCTTAAATCACACTGTAAGCTAAACCTAAACAATTATTTTGACTTCAAATTTTGTTTTATGTGGTTGCTGGCTGTGGCTGCTCTCCTCCGGCTATGGCCGCTTTCCTGCTCTCTTAGTTCCTCTAATCAGCCGTCCGGTCCAGACCCCAGGGCTGGTGAGGAGACTGTGTCAGCGGAGCTGCATTCAGACACAGGAGACCAGGTTCAGTGACACAGATCTGCTTTATTGCAGGAAGGCACAAGCTTATATAGGGATAGTGGTCCAGTCACAGCACAGCAAGTAGGATACCTTATTAGCATAACAGGTTTAGCATCCTATCACAGTACAGCAAGTAGGATACCTTGATTCCAAGGGTGGTGGTTAGGGAGTGGTGAGCTCTAGGCATCAGTCTCATGATCTGCCAATAGGAGCAAAATATCACAAGGCATTCCTTGTGGCTCCAGCAATTGGGCTGTTGCCTCAGGCCTGCTGTATGGCTGTCAATAAGACTTTCACCCTAGGCTCAAGCCTGTCTCCCACAATTTTATAATACTTAGATTATATTGATTCAGTGATAAATGCAAAGTGCTGTAATTTTTAGATAATATTTTTATTGATTCTTTGAGAATTTCATACTATATATATTTTTTCTTTTGTTTGTTTGTTTCTTTGTTTGTTGAGACAGGGGTCTCACAATATAGGCTGACCTGGAACTTACTATGCAGACCAGGCTGGCCTTGAGCTCACAGAAATCCACCTGCCTGTGCCTCCTGAGTGCTAGGATTAAAGGCGTGTACTACTATGACTGCATAAAATGTTTTCATTCTATTCAAAATCTCTTCCTCATCTCATCCTCACCTCCTTACCCCCCACTTCCTATCCTCCTATCTCCTTTATTTTTCATTTTCTCATTCTTTCTATCATATAAACATATATATGTATGTATGTTACGTGTGTGTGTGTGTGTGTGTATGAGTATGGGTGCCTGAGAAGGCCAGAGAGGGTATTGGATCCCTGGGAACAGGAGTTACAGGTGGATGTGAGCTGGTTGACATGGGTGCTGGGTACTGAACTTGGGTCCTCTGCAAAAGTAGTATGCACTCTCAAGTTCTGGGCCATCTCTCCAGCTCTCTATATTTTTAAGGCTGAGTGAGTTCAATTTGTGCTCCCAAAATACTCTTGGGTATTGGTCTATCCCCTGGAGCATGGTCAACCAACCCAGCATCACACCCTTAAAAAAAAAAAGACTGTCCCTCTCTCTGCATATAGGTTTTAAGAAGTACACACTATTAAATGATCTGAAATACATGTAATTTGAATGGTTGTCCAAAGGAAGAGAGAAGAGGGAAGAGGAAAAAAAAAAAAACAAAAAACACCACCACCACAACAAAAACCCACAAAGGAAGAGAGAAGAGAATGTTTAGAAGAGCATACAGATTTCCTAATATGTATGAAAATATGTCACAGAAAGTAGCAGTTAGATGCATGCTGTATGACTCAAATCAAGAACAATTCATAGAGCTGTGTGGGGTGACAAATCCCCTTAAATCCCAGCACTTGGAAATGCAGAGGCAGGCATCTGAGTTTGAGGCCAGAGTTACAGACCAGCTGGGGCTGCAGAAAGACCTTGTCTCAAAAAAAAACCAAAAAAACAAAAAAAACCCAACAAAACAAACAAAAAAAAAACCCAAAACCAATGAATTGTAGGCTGAGAAATACAAATTTCAATCCTCTCATAAGGAATAATTTAGAATGGACAACAGAAGAGTCTTTATTAACATTTTATTTTTATTTTATAAGTGTTTTGCCTGTACATATGTAAGTGTACCACTTGTGAATGTAGGCATTGGATCCTCTGGAACTGGAGTTAGGAATGGTTATTACCCTCATTGTGGGTGCTAGGAACCAAACTTGAGTCTTCTGGGAGAGCAATAAGTGCTCTTAGCCACTGAGTCATCTCTCCAACCTCATAAAGGCCTTTTCTAATTTTGGAAGTGTTCTTGACTGTGTAGAGACCTTGAGGAAAGTGTGCAGTGGAGAAAGGCAGAGAATATAGTCTCAGATACAATTATGAAAATATTTCACAAAACAAAATCTTTTAAATGATTGATTCTAGACAACTGTAAAGAATTTTACCCTTCTTCAATCTATTTTCTAATTATAGCCAGAGTGATTTTGTAAAAGGTAAAATCTGATTATGTCAGCCCCTTTGATAACTTTCTGCACCCTTCATTTGATTAAAAGCTTTTCTGTATTGATTCCTGGCTTCCTTGCAAGTCTCATCTTAAGTTCTTTTCCTGTCTGCATTCTCTTTTTAAAGACAGGGTCTTGCCATATAGCAAGCTAGCTAGCTAGCCTTACTATGCATATCATGTTGGTCTTGAACCTAAGGTGGTACTTCTGACTTTGTTTCCTGAAATTCTGAATTCTTGTCACACTTCAGTTCAACTCTAGGTACTTTGTCCTCCCTGGTGCCTCTCCTTTTTGCCTAAGATACCCCTCACCAAAGGCAGCTTCTCCAGGAAGGCTTTTCTAGTAGGCTAACTCCACTGGCTTCCCATGCATACTTGCAAAATATTCTGAAATGCTTTAAGTTGAAAGTATTCATTGTGTAATTGCTCATGTCTTATCTCCTTTGTTAAAAATGTAAGGGTTCTGAGGAGATAATGTATCTTATGCAATACAGTGTCTGACAAATAAACATATTCACATATTTGTTGAGGACAGAGATAATGTGTCTTATGTAACACAGTGCCTGACAACTATACATTTCCACATATTGTTGAATAAATGAGTGGATGGGTGGGCTGCCTTTTCTTTCTTTCCTTCTTTCTTTCCCATTCTTTCTCTCTCTCTCTTTTTTTTTGGTCTTTTTGAGACAGTGTCTCCCTTTAGCCCCAGCTGGCTGTGTAGACCAGGCTGGCCTCCATCTCACAGAGATCTGCTCACCTCTGCCTCCTGAGTGCTGGGACTAAAGCTACACCCAGCGCTTCTTTTTTTTTAAAAAAAAATGGTGAGACATGGTCTTTCTGTAGCTCCAGTTGGCCTGGAACTTAGAATGTAGACCAACCTGGCCTCCATCTCATAGAGATCTGCCTGCCTTTGTCTCTTTAGGGCTGAAATTAAAGGCCTGTGCCAACAAGCCCCGCCCACGCCTTTTCTTTTTTAACTGAGGTGTAAAGAAGTCTAACCAATGGGGCTAGAATGATGGCTCCGGAGTTAACCGCTGCTCAAGAGAACTGCTCAGAACCCACCAGGCGGCTAATAACCTTCAGTAACTCTAGCTCCAGGGTATCCAACGTCCTCTTCAGGCCTTGGCAGTATTGCACGCATGTGGTGCATGTACAAACATGCAAGCAAAACACCTATATACACAAAAAATTTAATGTTTGATCTATGAAGAAACAAAAGTTTCTTAGTTGACACCAGACTTCTAATCACAAAATTTCAGAAACGTCAGTATGCTTTATTTTGTGTATGAGTGTTATGCCTGCATGTATGTAAGTGCACCCACGTCCTGCAATGCAATGCCCATGGACAGAAGAGGACGTGGCATTCCCTGGAACTGGATCTGGAGTAAGGAACGGTTGTTAGCTTCCATTTGGGTGCCGGATTTCGAACCCCGATCTTCTGCAAGGACAGCCAGTGCTCTTAACCTCTGAGTCATCTCTCCAACTCCTCAGTATGCTTTCTTGAGAAAGTGTACTTCATGAAATAAAGGAGAGGCAGATGAAGCAAAAGCAGCAATCGTCAAATAAACCAGGACCATCTAAGTGGAGTCAGCATGGAAGATGGAAACTCTGGGGAAGCATGGCATAATGGCTTATATTATTCATTCATTCCCAAATGGCCATAGCCTGGCATTTAGGGCTGGGAACTGAGGAAAGAACGTCTTGGGCAACCATGGCCTTTAAGCCTACAGCCTAACCAGGAGAGAACAAAGTAATTTCACCGAGTGTGGTAAGCCCTGATAAAGAAGCTATACCATTGTTAGGAAATACCTTCCGGGGAAAGTAGAGAAGATGGAAGGCGTGGGGAGGACGGTGGGTGGTCAGGAAAGCCTTTCCGGTTTCAGCCGAGACCGGAAAGATGAGTACTAGACGCCTTTCTGGCGTTCTGGACACTTGAAAACTTCTACAGCCCCTACTCGAGCTCCACAGAGAGAGAGTCAAGGGCACCTTGGCAGGTTTGGTTTGCGACGACCCCTGGTGTGACAGGTGGTCAGCTTTGTGCATTTTCCGTGGACGCGACACAACGTCCTGCCCTTCAGCCCTGCAGCAGGGCAGGGTCTGCTCACACAAACCCGCGTCTTCCTTCCCGCAGGATCCCCCAGCACAGAGCGGCCCAAGCCCAGGCCGGGGTCAGGCGTGCTCCGCCGGCCCCGCCGGGCCGCGGTCACGTGATGCGGGGTGTGACGTAGGAGGAAGGAGACGCCATTAGAGGGAGGAGAGGGAGCGCTCGCCAAGCCTCGGGTGCCTGACGTGGTGTCCGCGGCCCTTCATTCTCGGACTTCCTCCCGGCCTTGCAGGCCTCGCCCTCGGAGGACGCGCAGCGGGCGCCGGCTCGGCAGGGTGCGGAGGGTCGAGACCCGGCGGTGCGGGCGCCGCGCAGGCGGTGCGGGGCTCGGCGCGGCGCTGGGCTCGGGCGGCCGGGAGCGGCGGGGGGACCTGGGGCGGCGGGGGGGCGGGGGGGGGGGGGGCG
>NW_008339767.1:3115993-3214854 GCF_000622305.1 Nannospalax galili | reverse complement strand
TGGCTGCGGCCGGCGGCGGGGCGATTGCGGGCCGAGCCTACGCGTTCAAGGTGGTGCTGCTCGGGGAAGGCTGCGTGGGGAAGACGTCGCTGGTGCTGCGCTACTGCGAGAACAAGTTCAACGACAAGCACATCACTACCCTGCAGGTGAAGACCCGGGGCGTCTGGCTGGGGCCGCCCGGTCCCCTGCTTTGGGGCCGGCGAATCGCAGGCCTGTCACCCTCGCCTTCCCATCGCCTTGGCGACGCGCGGGGCCGGGAGTCCGGCTGTGGGAGGGGAAGGGCCCCGAAAAGTCCCCAGTTCCCGGAGGAGGCTGTGCAGGTCGGGGAATCCCCGCCTGTGGCTGCTTTCCCCCTCGGTGCGCTTCCGCTGGGGCCCCAGGTGTTTTCACTCTGTAGTCTGAGTGTCGGCCCTTTTTCCTTCTTCAGAACTAGGAACTTAGCTGCCGATTGGAATTTGCGAATTATGATCTGTAACTTCAGCGCGTCCTGATGACTAAGTGTTTATGCAAGTTCCATTTTGTCCTGTCTTCAAGTCACTGGAATGGTAAAACCACCCTCCAGAGACGGGTTTTTGAAAGGACCGCTTGCTGGTACGGGTTACGCAGTTTCATTGCAGGCTACTTGGGTCTGACTTGTGGGTCGAGTTTTTAGTGAGGTTGGTCAACCCACGTTAAAACGTCATGTGCTTATTGCCCAGCTATTGGTCCTCAAACTAAAAGCCTAGATATTGCTATTCATTGACTTAACTGTCATCAAAGACTGGCTTTCTTCTGCAGTTACATTGGGAAAATGTTACAGTGAAATAATTGGTTGAGTGTAACCAGGCCTTTGAGGGGGTTATGGTCTCCCTGTTCTTCTAAAAACATCAGTTTACATGTGTTAGGAGAATTATCTTTGAGCTTGTTTGCCTCAATTCATAGCCTACTTCCATCCGTGTAAATAGCCAGGTGATCTTGGTTAAATTACTTAACCTGCGTGCCCATGAGCTTCAACTGTTAAGATGGCCCTGATAATTGTTTCTAGCACTTTGGATTGTCAGGGTAAATATGGAAAAGCACCTAGGACCTGAAATGGTGTAAACATTGCTGCTCCAACTTGACAGTAGATCTTTATTACTAATTGTGTTGTGTGCAAGAATGTGGATGCTCTTTAGAATGCATAATCTAATGGGTGTGACATTTGATGTTTTGTGCTATTATTAAACTGAGTGTAGTGTTTACAAAGATGCTGTGGTTCTGATTCCATGTTTTATTTTTACTCCTGTTTTCAACTCTATATAAAGCATAGTATCTGAAGAACTATCAGGTGTTAGAGCCCCAGGTTAATGGTAGATACAGTGGTATCCAAGCTTAGTGTTGATCTCAGGTCTGATTTTAGATTTTGAGCAGTAAAATTGCACTACCTCTGGAGATTGACAGTCAATTCATTTTGTATTTTCCTTTATGTTACAATATAAAACTATTATATTGGCGATCTTAATTTTTTAAAGGTTTCTAAATTTTTTATGTATCTGAGTGTTTTGCTTGCATAGATGTATGTGCATGTAGTGCCCATGAAGCCCAGAAAAGGGTGTTGGATCTCTTGGAACTGGAGTTACAGATGGTTGTGAGCCACCATGTGGGTGCTGGGAACTGAACCCAGGTTCTCTGCAAGAGCAGTCAGTACTCTTAGCCACTGAGCCTCTTAATGTTTTTTGTTTGTTGTGTGTGTATGTGTGTGTTTGAGATAGGGTCTCAACTATGTAGCCCTGGCTGGCCTGGAACCTCTGCTCTGTCTCTTAAAGGCATGAGCCACCATGCTGGTTTAATTTTTTTTTTAAGATGATTTATCCTTTCAATGTAAAAATTGCACTTTGATTATGTATTTCTAAGACATTCTCAAAGCTAAAAATAGTGAAAGATTTTTAAATATGTGAGAGAAGCCACAGTGGATCACACAGAAAAGGCCAAAGTTTTGTTAGATGTCCAGTACCAGTACTGTTGCAACTTAGTTTTTATATTTATAGAACTCATTGTAAACAGTATCTGGATTCCATTACAGAATTGAGGGTTTCAGTTGTATACCAGCATGGAAACAACGCTCAGCCCTTTTTCTTGGTTAATTCACTTCATCTTCCTCAACATTTTATTTTTCAGAAAAGTTTTATTTGTGTGATTTACTAATGAAACTGTCTTCTTTTAGTTTCCAAAAGGAGGAGACTGCACCAGAAGTTAGAGCAGTAGTTCATAGTCTGCGTATCTTTGTAAGGTATTTTGTGTTTTGCAAAGTACACATGAAACATTCTTATTTCAAAAAATTGTAAGTCTGATGGGAACCACAGTTTGTGGTTCAGTCTTTTCCACTTTTTTGGACATCTTGAGGGGATAGACTAGGGGTGAGCTGAGTGATAGAGTACTTGCTTAACTTGCCGGTGGCACTGGGTTCACCTGAAGGTAAAAAGAGCTGGTATCATTGAGAGTAGAAAGGTGTGCCATGTCAGTCTTAGGTCTAATTTCAAACACGTTTTTCTGTGTGTAGAGCCACAATCTGTTTTCAGTCCTAGTTCTGTGCTGAGTCTTGGTCTCATGACATTCCTTCTGATAGTTGGAGATCACTATCACGACCCCTTAAAGTCTTGTCTTTTGGGTAAACAGCTCTAGGCCTCTAACTGATCTCTAGTGCACTTAAAATCCATCTGTTTTCTGTTTTGATAAGCAGTCACTAGCCATTGTCCTTTTTTAAAAAAATTTTATTATTTTTATTTTATGTGTATGCGGTATTGCCTGCATGTAGGTAAGTGCGCCCGTGTCGTGCAATGCCCACGGAGCTCAGAAGAGGCTGTTGGATCCCCTGGGACTGGAGTTACGGACAGTTGTTGGCCGCCATGTGGGTGCTGGGATTCAAACCCAGATCTTCTGCAAGAACAACTAGTATTCTCAACCGCTGAGCCATCTCTCCAGCCCTGTCATTGTCCTTTTTTTTTTTCTTTTTCCTGAGACAGGCCTCCCTTTCTTGCTCAGATTGACCTGGAACTTCAGATTTTCTGACTTTGTTCTAAAGCATTTTTTTTCTTCAGTGTACTTAACCACTGAGCCATCTCTCCAGACCTTTCTTTCTTTTTCTTTCTTTCCTTCCTTCCTTCCTTCCTTCCTTCCTTCCTTCCTTCCTTCCTTCCTTCCTTCCTTTATTTTATCTGTGTGCATGTATTGCCTGCATGTAGATAAGTGCACCCATGTTGTGCAATGCCCAGGTGGAGGAGGACAGAAGAGACTGTTGGATCCCTTAGAACTGGAGTTACAGACAGTTGTTAGTTGCCATGTTGGTGCTGGGATTTGAACCCGGGTCTTCTGCAAGAACAGTGTTCTTAACCACTGAGCCATCTCGCCAGCCCCCCCCCCCATTTCTTTCTTTAATGATAGCTCAGTCAGAAAAGGTGATGGGTTTGATCTGACTTGAATTACCTTAAGAACCCTGGTTGTCTCTGAGGAATCACTACATTTGAAAAAATGCTAGCCAGACTGGTGGTGCATGCCTTTAATCTCAGCACTTGGGGGCCAGAAGCAGGCGGATCTCTGAGTTCAAAGCCCATCTGGTCTACATAATGAGTTCCAGGTCAGCTGGGGCTACATGGAGACCCTGTCTCAAAAAGACCGAAAACAAGAAAGAAAAATGCTAATAGGGCGGGGTGAGGTAGCACACCCCTTTTGTCCCAGCACTCCAGAGGTAGAAGCAGGCAGATCTCTGAGATGGAGGCCTGCCTGGTCTGCAGAGTTTCAGGTCAGCTGGGCTGCAGGGAGACCCTGTCTCAAAAAAACCAAAAAATAAAAATATAAATAAATAAATAAATAAATGCTAATAGTCAGGAAGATGGCTTAATTAAGGGCTTGCTAAACAGGCACAAGACCCTGAGTTTGGATCCCTAGCACCCACATGGTACATGCCTATAATCTTAGTGCTGGAGAGGCTGGCACACAAGGATCTTTGGGACTTGTTGGATAGCTAGTTTAGCCGAATTGGTAAGCTCTGGGTTCAGTGAGAAACCCTGTCTCAAAAAATAAGGTGAAAGGGGCAATATCTGTTCTTGCAGAAGACCAGAACTCTGTTCCCAGTACCCATGTTGGGCAGCTCACAAATGCCTGCAATTCCAGTTTCAAGGGATCCCACACCCCCTTCTGACCTCCACAGACAACTGCACTCCTGTGTACACACAAACACATACATACACATAAATAAGAAGTAAATCTAAAAAAAATAAGGCCTACAGGGATAGAGGTAGATATCTGACCTCCACAGCACCTGCACACACATGAACATACACCCTCCCACACACACACAGAGTTTTCTTTGGTTTTTTTTGTGGTTTTCTTTTGGTCTTTTTAGAGACAGGGTCTCCCTTTAGCCCCAGCTGGCCTAGAACTCTATGTCAATCAGGCTGGCCTTGAACTCACAGATATCCACCTGCTTCTGTCTCCCAAGTACTAGGACTAAAGGTGTGTGCCACCACGTCCTACCAAATGTAGTTTTATATTCACACACTCATAAAATTTTTTAAGGTGAATGTGGTGGCACATACCTGTATTCTCAGCATTCTGTAGTCTGAGGCAAGAGAATCATGAGTTCAAGGCCAGCCTGGGTACAGAATGAGACACTCTCACAAGAAGACAAATAGGCTCAATTGCCTAGTATGTATGAGGCCCTGGGTTTGATCCCCACATAAACTAGGCATAGTGACATATGCCTGTTTTCCCAGCACTGGGAAGGTGGAGACAGGAAGATCAAATTTCAAGATCATTCTCATAGAGAGTTCGAGTCCAACCTGAGCTGTAGACCCTTTCTCAACAACAGCAATAAAAGTAATTGAAAGTAATACATATTTTAAGTTAAAAAATATATATATACATATATATGTGTATATATATATATATATATCCATTCAAGAATTCTGACTGGAATTGACATCTCTTTTGTAGTTGTGATATTTGCCATGCTTTGGTATTTTAATACTACTCTCTTTCCAGAGCTTCTCTCAGGTTACTTTTAATTGTAGGATAACTTTATAAGTTATTTGATCCAGCACTTGAATTTATATAGTCCCCAAGGTTGTTCTCTTGTGTGTGTGTGTGGGGGGGGTATATTTGAATTGATTTGAGTCTTTAATACACTTGACACAAAAACACTTGGGTGAGGGAGTTAGAATTTTTTCTGTGGAATTTGTTAAAGTAATGATAACTCTAAAGAATTAAATTCAAGAATTAAAAGAATATTTATGTGTGTATGTGTATGCACTTACCACGGAGGTTAGAGGACAACTTGCAGAAAGCAGCCTGTTCGCTCCTTCCACGCTGTGCGGCCTAGGTCCTCAGGCCTGGTACCAAGTGCCCTTGCTCCCTGAGCTATCTTGTAGGCCTGCAAAATGTTTATTTTATACTTACTACTTGTTAAACCTTGTTAAACCTGAGAATGTAAAGATGAGAAGGTACCTTAACATCAGTAACTTTCTCTACTTAGCTCTTAAAGGATTGCACCATTTCAGTGGTAATTGCTTCCTGCCTTTGCTGTGTTGTGTGGCTTTGTATCTTACTCTCCTGGTTGGCATTTCCTTTTCATTAGCTGTACCCTTTCTGTCCTTACTCAAGAGGCTTATTGATGATTATGCCTGCTAATGTAAGTGAATTCTATCACTTTTAATTAATCTCTGTTAAAAGTAGCAACATTGGGCTGGAGAGGGCTTAGCAGTTAAAAGCAGGTACCTCTCTTCTAGAGGACCCCAGTTCAATTCCCAGCAAACACACCCAGGCTACCTTCATCTGCCTCCTGTATCTCCAGTTCCTGGAGGACCTAATACCTCTGGCTTCCATGGCCACCTGCACTGCACTCCCGTGCACATACCCACCTACCCCACAGAAACGTACATATACATATAAAACAATAAAAATTTTAAAGTAGCAATGTTTATAATCAGAGTCATCATCTTACCTCTTGGGGTTCTGACTGGAATTCTACCTGTCTGCCTCTGGGAGTTCCTAGTTATAAGGTTGCTGATCAGGGACTAACCTGACAGTTTGGCAATGAGACAACTAAGTTTCCAAAGTCCCACAAATAGAAATGGCACACATTTTTGTTAAGCCAGGTCTTTTTAATTGTACCTTTAGCTTTTAAGTAAGCTTGGCATTCAGGTTCTGGCAGTTTATGCTTTGCATCATAGTCTCTCATCTGGGAATCTTGGTTTCCTTGTTTCTGAGATTCATGTTTTGAATGTATGAAATATCTTGGATATATGAAATATCTTAAGTAGCTCAGGAAGCCACATCACTGTCAGTTTACAAATTGATTATGTGTGCTGTAATTTTTAACTTTGTTTTTATTCCCTTAATACTTTACTAAGAATGTGTGGGCTATAGAATATTGGTATTTTTTTGTTTTTTGAGATAGGATCTTGCTTAGTAGCCTGTACTGGCCTAGGACTCCTGATTGTCCTGGATCTATCTGCCTCCTGAATGCTGGAATTATGAATTTTTCTTTTTTTAAAGACTTTCTGAACTGTGGCTACAAGTTCTAATATTTAACGGTTTCACATGTGACTGTCATTTTCTCCTTTGCTTTAATTGCTTCTTGGACATTACTCTTATTTGCTATTGTTTTCAGACAGGGTCTTACTGTGTAGCCAAGACTAGTCTCAGATTTGCAATCCTGTCTCAACGTCCTGAGTACTGAGAGTGTGGGCATGTGCCATAATATCTCGCTGACTTGACGCCAGACTGATTATAATCTGCTTTAGAAAAAAAGAATGGGAAATATAGGGCTACTCTTAAGAACCCTGGTTACTTTTCTGATAATTTTTATGTTACAGAAGGATAATTTTATAAATTAGTTGTTTAAATTCTGTCTTGCCTTAGTCTGGAAGTAGTGGGTTTATACTTAAGTCTACAACAGTATTAGTGACTAGCAAAAATAGTATAACAAGTTCTGTGTAGCATAATCAGTAGGTAGCAACAGGAAGGCATTTGTTCAGACTTCAGTACCAGGTCTTCAGTAGATTCTTCGTGCTTCTAAGTTAGTGAGCAGAGTACAGAGCTGGAACACCGATTAACAAGGTATGTGAAGACTTTGATTTGGCATCTGTGATTTGTTCCTTTCACTCTTCCACTGTAATTCATTTTTTAAAAAGTCATCTGCTATGGTTTGGGATAGGGCTTATGGGGTAGTAAGACCAGGTATAAATAACAATTTGAGCTACTAATAGAATTAATTTTTTGATAACCCCTTAAGTTTGGAAGACACAGTTGTTGGGATTAGAAAAGGCAAGGCTGCTGCTACACTGGATTTGGAGGGATCTGTGGAAAATTTGCTATTGCTTCGTGCTCTGCTGCTTTGCGCTTACTGTGAGATTTGGGGAGGCGAGTTGTCCAACAACACTAACTGTCCACCTGGAGAACTGCCAGGTTAAGAAATGTGTGTGTTCTTGTCTAGACAGCTTTGTGCAATGGAAAAAAAGCATTATAGAGTCAGACAGGCTTCCTTCCACCCACTGCTGTACCCACCCTAATTATCTGACCTTGGCTGAGTCACTGTATTTCTGTAAATCTCAAATTTATAATATAGGGCAAATTATTACTTCACAGGGCTGGTACAAACATTAAATGAGAAGACCCAAGCACAGAACTTGATATTGTCTGTCTCTCTCTCTCTCTCTCTCTCTCTCACACACACACACACACACACCCGTCCCTTCCTGTCCTGTGTCCCTGTCCCCTCTCATCCCCCGCTTCTGTCCCCTTGCCAATTTATCCCCATTCCCCACTCCTCCCTGCCATTATCCTAGAACCTTTCAAATTTCTATTGTGTAATGTCACATTCCACTTCTCCTTTCTAGCAGGTGGTAGTGGTAGTATTTTATTGAGGAATTACCAGAAATTTGTAAGTTCCTTGGAAAAGTTGAAATTGTCTTCAGATAAGCACATGAACAATTTTCTTGGGCGTGTTCATGGCTTTCTTTAGATTCTTAAATTCAGGAATATTCCCCTTTCACCTTTACTACCATATAACAGAATTAAGAACCACTGCCCTGGTATTTTATAACAACAAAAGGTATTTTAGTAAGCTGTCAAATTCTGTGTGTGCTTTAAAAAAAATTTATGTGTTTGAGTGTTTTGCCTGCATATGTTTAAGTGTACCCATTTCACGTGATGCCTGTGGAGGTCAGAAGAAGGTGTTGTATCCCCTGGAACTAGAGTTCCAGTTAACCACCATGTGGGTGTTAGAACCAAACCTGAGCAAGAGCAGCCAGTGCTCTTAACTGCTAAGCCATCTCTCCAGCTCCTAAGTGAATGCTTTTAAAGAACTGATTTAAACAGAGAAACGTCAAACTTTTGGATGATTTGCTACTGTTCTGATGTTACATTAAACCTATTTTTTAAATGTCAAATATAATTTTATATATACATGTGTCTTTTATTTTTTGGTCTTTTTGAGACAGGGACGCCCCAGCTGGCCTAGAACTCACTATGTAGACCAGGCTGGCCTACAGTGATCTGCCTGCCTCTGCCTCCCCAGTGCTGGGACTAAAGGTGTGTACCACCATGCCCGGCATAATTATTTATATAGATAGATGATAGATAGATAGATAGATAGATAGATAGATAGATAGATAGATAGATAGATAGATAGAGGCATAATTACTTATATAGATAGATGATTGATAGATTGATT
This sequence comes from Nannospalax galili, assembly GCF_000622305.1. Taxonomy (NCBI): domain Eukaryota; kingdom Metazoa; phylum Chordata; class Mammalia; order Rodentia; family Spalacidae; genus Nannospalax; species Nannospalax galili. Next base: position 3,206,165 of record NW_008339767.1, on the reverse strand, counting down.
GATTGATCTGTATATGTATTTTTTAAAAAATATATTTTTTTAATGTGTATGCGTGTATTGACTGCACGTAGGTAAGTGCACCCGTGTCATGCACTGCCCGCAGAGGACAGAAGAGACAGATAGGATCCCCTAGACTAGAGTTATGGACAGTTGTTAGCTGCCATATGGGTTCTGGGATTTGAACCCAGGTCTTCTGCAAGTCAGTGAGTGTTCTTAACCGCTGAGCCATCTCTTCAGCCCCATAATTATATATTTTTTAAAATAGTGTTTACTCTTGAAAAAAGTACGTGTAAAATATTAAAATAAAAACGTAAGATATATGTAAAATGAGATGCTTTGTATTACAGGGAGCCTTTCCACAAAATGGAACTTACCCATTATGAAGGAGAAAGATTACTTTGATAACTGCTTTACAAGTGCATCACATATTTGAGTTAAAATGGTTTGGTTCATGGACTGGCAAGATGGCTAAGTAGCTAAAGGTGATTGCTGTACAAACCTGGCAACCTGAATTCAATCTCCAGAACCCATGGAAATCTAGAAGGAGAGAACCAACTCCATAAAGTTGTCTTCTGACCTCTGCACTCACACCATGGCATAACCCCCTCCCCGTGTCATGTACACATGCAGTAAAATAAATAGGAATTTTTAAAATAGCTAGATTCATAAGGAAACTTTTAGGAGCACATCTCTTACATAAATTGTACTATCCTTCCAGTGATTTACCTGGGCACATTAGTAGATAAGTTTTTCTACAGTAACAATATTTGAATGTTATGGGCAGGGGTCCTATGACCCCTGCACTAGAGGAGTGTTAGTTCTTATGTCAGGCTAGGAGGTAGCAAAGCCTAGTGGTGATAAGGTATGCCTGGACTGCCTAGATTTCAGATGCTGTCCTGGTAGCTGTTGTGTGACCTTAGGCAAGATACTCTCCTGTAGTCTGGATTTCCACACCTGTTATAGTTGGATAATTATTTCTGACTCAGTGTTTTGGGAATTAAAGTAGTTAATATTTGGAAAACTTAGAATACTGCCCATTTTATTTAAGAACTGTGGAAAGACTAACAAACACATACTTTAACCCATAGCTTTTTGGCGGGGGGAGTTCTTTTTGAGGCAGGGTACCCTTGTAGCCCCAGCTGGCCTGGAACTTCCTAGATAGACCAGGTAGGCCTTGAACTCAGAGATCCACCTGCCTCTGCCTCCTGAGTGCTAGGATTAAAGGCTTGTGCTACCATGCCCAGCTCTAATAGACTTCTTACACCCGTGAAAAGGTAACTTATAAGACAGTATATATTGGGATATTACAAAATTAGGCTCCCTAAAATTGTTTAGTATAGAGCAGTACAGTGTGGAATGTGTGAGTAGTATAGGGAGGCCTTGGGAAGATAGCTTGTCATGCAGGACAATGTAATGAGATGAGACCAAAGATATTTACTTGACTTTCTGTCAACCCAGGGGTCATAAAACCTCAGAGGAAATGTGAAGACAAGACTTGAGAGGTTTGGGGCGGGGGGATATTGACTGACAGGGTGGAAGAAGATGCTTCTAAAGTTCTAAACCTTAGTGACAGCTGGGTGCAATTGTGTGAGCCTGTATTCTCAGCTACTTAGGAGGCTGAGGCAGGGGACTGAGTTGAGCCCAGGAAATCAGTGCTAACCTGTGCAACATAGAAAGACCATTAAAGCAAAAACAAAACACAGACAAAGATAATTAAGCCTTGGTGACTTGGAGAATGTGATGAAATTACTGCAGCTAGAGTAGAAAGCCAATTTTGGAGGGAAGATCAGTTTAATCTTAGATATATTTGAAAAAGAATCATTTGATTTTAATAGCTTTTAAGTATTTGGATAGGATTCTGATTTTAATTTCTTTTACATAGCATTGATACTAGAACCATATTGAAAATGATTGAATTCAGATAAATTGAATAGCTAGTAGCAAAGCCGAGGCTCAGATTCAAAAGTCGCTTTGTTAGCTTCTTTACCTTAGAGTGGGGGAAATCTTTTATTTGCATTTATTGTTATAAGAGATGCATGGTGTTCTCATTTTTCAAATTATTTCTTTTGCTATTTTACCATTTAATTTTTGTCCTTTTTAGTGTAATCTGTGTTTCATTTAATAAACTATCTGGAGCAGTGTAGCTTGTGCCTTGAAGACAGTTATTCCTAAGTTTATTCCAGCTCTGCCATTTATTCCTGTGTGTGAACATCTTAATCACTAAATCCAATGGCCTTTTCTTAGTTTTGTAGTGTGCCACAACAAAAAGTTCTCCCTGGAAACCACATTTCTTCTGTTTTATTAGTAATTCAGTCCTCTTCATAGAATTACTTACATGTGACTTCTTCCACACAGTTCTGAACTCAGCTCTCTATTTCTTTTTTAAAACATGTCAACTAGGGCTGGAGAGATGGCTCAGCGGTTAAGAACACTGGCTGTTCTTGCAGAAGACCTGGGTTTGAATCCCAGCACCTATATGGCAGCTAATAACTATCTGTAACTCAGTAGTTTCAGGGGGATCCAATTTCCTCTTCTGTCCTCCTCAGGCATTACACAACACAGGTGCACTTACCTACATGCAGGCACCACACGCATACACATAATAAAAATAGTAAAATGTATAAAAAAAAGTCAACTAATTTGGATTCCGAGTATATTCCCTGTTTAATGGCTTGTTTTGTTTGTTTTGTTTTGTTTGAGATAGGGTCTTACTACATAGCCCTGGCTAACCTTGAATTTCTAATCCTCCTGCATCAGCCTCCCAGTGCTTAAACGCTAGCAATTCTCCATTGTCTCTACAGTACTGTTACTTAGCAGTTACTTCTTAGGATGATTTAGGTATTTCTCTAGGGAAGAAGGTGTTTAGTTCTGTATAGAGGGCAAATGATTTGGGGGAATGCTGTGCAAATGCAGGTGTCAGCTTTCCTTTGGGCAGAATCTTCGTGCTCTCCTGAGTATTGTGCATATTCTGAAAGCAGTATGTACCATTTCCAGATACACCATTATCACATGAAGTTGTATTCTCTTTACATTTTAAATTCTCCAGTAAACTGTAACCTCCCCTTGAAGACTGGGACTGTGTCCTTTGGTTTCTGTGACACGGATACATGTTAAACAATTGAATTATATAGATACAGATCCATTTTGAGCAATACTGGGCATCCTAGGAGTCTCATTTTTTTCTGTTGGTAAATAAGGTTATATCAAAGGAAAAATTTTCTTGCACATATAGTATAGAAAGGGAAAAACTAAGAAAAAGCAAGTACCATTTTTGTGTGTGTGTGTTTTTTTAATGTGTGTATATATGTGTGTGTGTGTTGTGTGTGTAACACAGTATATGTGCTCAGGTATCAGTTTTCACCTTCCACCGTTTTGAGATGGTCTTTGTTGCTTCGTGCTGCATAGGCCAGGTTAACTAGCCCAGAGTTTTAGGTTTTCCTGTCTCCACTTGCCATATTCCCCTGGCTGTGCTGAGATTACAGACACACATGCTATTGCTTCCGGGCATTAAATACATTTTAAAAAATTATTTTAATTTTATGTGTATGATTGTTTTGCTTGTATGTAAGTGTACCACATGTATGCAGTGCCCTTGGAGGCCAGAAGAGAGCATCACATTCCCTGGAACTGGAGTTACAGATGGTTGTACCATGTGGGTTCTGAGGACTGAACGTGGGTCCTCTGTAAGAGCAGCCAGTGCTTGCTCTTAACTACCAAGTCATCTCTAAAGCCCACTTCTGGACATTTATTTGTGGGTTCTGGGCGTATTAACCCAGATCCTTACACTTGCATGGGAAGCAAGCACTTTACCCACTGAGCCATTTCCCTGAGCCCCATGTATTTTTTTTTTTTTAATTCAGTTCTGTCTACCACTGAGCTGTATTCTTCACTTTTCTTATATTTTTAGTAACTTACTTAAAAAAAAAACAATTTAGGCTTTTCTTAGAATAATATTCTGTCTTTAATGAAAATAATATTTGGTTATAAATTTAAAAATCAGTACTTTTTCAGAAAACCTAAGTTTGACATTGAGATGATTCAGTCATGTATAGTTGGGATTAAGGATGCTATTTTACATGAAGCATTGTTTAACACATATTTCTTTTTACTTAGGCATCTTTCTTAACAAAGAAGTTAAATATTGGTGGGAAGAGAGTAAACCTTGCCATTTGGGTAAGTAAACCTTTTCAGAAATATTCTAATCTAATTGATTTGAGGAATGGGAATTTTAATTTCAGACTTTGTTTAAAAAAATTAATTTGTTAGCCAAAACTATTTTCTTAATTAAAAAATTACTAGGTTGGGCATGGTGGCACATGTCTTTAATACCATCACTCAGGAGACAGGCAGGAGGATCTCTGAGGTTGAGGCCAGCCTGATCTACATAGTGAGTTCCAGTCCCACTAGGGATACAAGGAGACCCTCTCTCAAGACAGCAACAACAGGACTGGAGAGATGGCTCAGCGGTTAAGAACACTGATGATTCTTGCAGTAGACCCGGGTTCGAATCCCAGCACCCACATGGCAGCTAACAACTGTCTGTAACTCCAGTCCCAGGGGATCTGACAGCCTCTTCTGACCTCTGCGGGCATTGCACAACATGGGTACACTTACCTACATGCAGGCAATACACGCACACACATAAAAAACAACAAAAAACCCCAGCAACAACAAAAATTCCTAAAATATGGTTAGGAATTCTATTTGGAATATAATTTTATATTTGAATATTGCTGTTACAACTTTTTAGCTTCAGAAGGGTCAGCGTTTCAAAGAGAATAGGGTAAATGGGGCCACCTGTCTGTAGCCCCTTTTCCCTGTGTGCCAGCACTCTAAGGGAGTAATCATTGGAGAGTCCAAAAAGGTGATGCAGCAGGGCATGTGCTAGCAAGTAGTCCTGATGCATAGCATCCTCTGCCTCTTCTGCATGTATAAGGATCCTCAGTTTAGGATCTTCTCGGCCACTTTAACCATCTGGTAACTGAACTGTTCTTTTAGTCAGGGTAGGAACTTGTTAAAGAGGAAGAATTAATTTTGGTATAATAGTAAAATATTACATATTGCTTAAACATTTTCGTTTTTCTTTAATTTATTTCTTTTAATACTGATTTGGAGTTATCTGTGTCTTCATGCACTATTCCAATTAATTAAAAGTTCACTATAGTTAGGACAGTAGTCATATTCTTTTCCCCTTTTGATCTAATAGCATGTTGCTTTATTTAGGATACAGCAGGCCAAGAGAGATTCCATGCATTGGGGCCAATTTACTACAGAGATTCAAATGGAGCTATTTTAGTTTATGATATAACGGATGAAGATTCTTTTCAAAAGGTATTCTGCTTACTTTTTTGGGTAAATGACTTAATTAGAAGAACAACACTGAGGTGGTTTTTTTTTTTTTTTTTTTTTTTAAGCTTCCATTAATATGCTTTTGTTCACTGATTATGTTTTTAAAAGTAAAGCATACAGTCTGAGCTTAAATGGTGACCATTTATCAAAACATTTTAATACATATTAATTCATATTGGAGTAATTAATGGTTTATTATATGACTTTCTCAAATATTAGAAAAGAGAAAATAATTGAAAATAATTTTCAGAAAAATAAGGGACTTTCTCACTCATAAATAAAAATAACAGGGGCTGGAGAGATGAGATGGCTCAGCGGTTAAGAACACTGGCTGTTCTGGCAGAAGACCCAGGTTCGAATCCCAGCACCCACATGGGAGCTAACAACTGTCTGTAACTCCAGTTCTGGGGGATCTGACCTCCATGGACATTGCATGACATGGGTGCACTTACCTACATGCAGGGAATACACTCGTACACATAAAATAAAAATAAAATATTTAAAAGGAAGAACAAACTGAAATCCAGGCTCTTTTCCCCAGTAAATATCCAGGAGGATGCCTATGGTATAGTAGTCTCCTTGTTAGGAATGAATTAGGATACTAAAGATAATGTTCATACCTTCCTAAGTTCAAAGTGACACTGTTACAAGCATTTAATATTAGAGACTGGAGTTAACAAACTTTTTGTTTTGGCAAATAGCATTGCTTGGATGTATGGACCGTTTTAAAAAATTTGTTATTAGAGGTGCATTATTCCATTGCTCTATAAGTTTTAGGTATTATAGTAATTCCAACAGGATTTGTTGTAATACTCTTTTGTATATACAGGTAAAAAACTGGGTCAAAGAATTACGGAAAATGCTGGGAAATGAAATCTGTTTATGTATAGTTGGTAAGTAGTAGTGTCTTTTAAAGTTATTTGTTTCCTAGTTGTTTCATTAAAGACAAGGTAAGTAGCCGGACATGGTGGCGCAGGAGGTAGAGGCAGGTGGATCTTTGTGAGTTCAAGGCCAGCCTGATCTACATAGTGAGTTCCAGGACAGCTGGGGCTATGGGGAGACCCTGTCTCAAATAAAAAAAAAAAAAAAAAAAAAAAAAAAAAAGACAAGGTAAATAAGTAGTTCTTGTTTTAAAGTGATACTAGAGAGGAAGAATTATGACATTTTGATATAAAATATCTTAGAGTAGCCTATATTTGGAGGTTGATTTTCCAGGCGATTCAAGCTATGTATTTCAAAGAATGCCTTGAGGAACCAGTGAGGGTTTCCAGGCTTGCCTAGTTCAACTGTTTTACTTCATAAGATTTCATTCTCCAAAAAAAAAGATTAGGAATTCCTTTAAAATAAAGTTAAGCCAGTGTTCTTGTCTACACACTTAACTGTATGCATTTTAAAAAATATTTTATTATTTTTATTTTATGTGTATGCGTATATTGCTTGTATGTAGGTAAGTGCACCCGTGTCATGTAATGCCCGCGGAGAATAGAAGTGACTGTCAGATTCCCTGGAACTGGAGTTCCGGACAGCTGTTAGCAGCCATGTGGGTGCTGGGATTTAAACTCCAGTCTTCTGCAAGAGTAGTCAGTGTTCTTAACTTCTGAGCCATCTCTCCAGCCTCCTGTATGCATTTTTTAAATTGAGAACAATTTTGACTTCAAGGATATAAGTAGTTCATGATTCTAAGGTGTCAAAATATTGTTAATGGATAAAAGTCCTCCATCAGACATCTAGAATTTCTTTTAGGGTCCCTTTTTCTTTAGATTATTTCTGTAATTCAACAATTACTAAGCAGTAAGTTTATGCTGTGTACTCCATAGATGCCATCACAAAATCCTCATAACCCCCGAGGGTGTTAGAGGAGAAGCTTGAGTCTAGGTGTACTTAAGTGGTTGCCCAACATCAAGCAGCTATCAGAGATGATGCTGATGTCTATGCTTATGTTTTTAATTGTGGAGTATATTCTCAGCCTTTCTCTCCCTTTGTGGCTGATAATAGTAAGAATGAGCTTGGAGAGGCCAGGGTAGTTTAGTGGCAGAGGCAGGTAGTGTTCATTGAAATGAGGCAATGGAATGATCGGTGTGGGGAAGTACTGCTTTTCATCCTATGAATTTATTTAGAATTTACCATTCTTAAATCTTGTCACCATTAGATTGGTAACTGTATAGTCCCATATGTGGGTGTAAATCTGAGGGAAGAGACTAGAAGAATGATGGGCTCTGCTTTTTTCTCTAGATGTTAGGTATTAGTCTAGCAGGAATATTTGAGACAGAAGACTAGAATAGTAGAAATAGGAGTTTCAGGCCAAAGTCACGGCTGCTTGTTAGTAAGCTTTGTGCGGCTTTGTACAGTATATGGGACCTACCAGGCTTAGAGTTGCCACAGTAAGTGACTAAAGATGGAATTTCTTGATATTTTGTCATCTCTCTGAGGAGCAAATTTATTTACATATATGTAGGAAAGTTAAAGAAATCTCAAGAGCAACATTAGGGTCTGGGGAGGTAGCTCAGTCTGCAAAATGCTGGGTTTGGTAATTCTCATTTGTAATCCCAACACCGGGAGACCGAGATAGGAGCATCCCTGGGACTCTTTGGCTAGTTTAGCCTAATTAATGAGCTCCAGGCCATTGAGAGACCTCCATCTCAAAGGAAGTGGACTGCATTCTTGAGGATGACAGCTGAGGTTATCTTTTGGGCTCCATATGGACACATAGACTCATGCCTAGTAAAAGAAATCAATGGGTTTAAATAAGTTTATGAATAGTTCATTTAAATTGTGTATTCATGGACTGGTGAGATGGCTCATTAGGCAAGCCTAAAGACCTGAGCTCAATCCTAGGACCAACATGGAAGGAGAGAACCAAGTCTACAGTTATCCTTACACACACACATACGCACACACACACACACACACACCATGGCTTGTGTGTATACCCACACATATGTATCATGTCCATGATAATTAAAGAAGCAAAATATTTTTTAATTGTGTAATTGTGTTTAGGAACATTGGATCTGAAAGCTTACTTGCTGCCTGAAGTAGGGTCAAATACTCTTGATTTAATATAGAGTTTATTGGGGCTGGAGAAATGGCTCAGTAGTTACAAGCTTACTGCTCTTTTGGAGGATCCAGGTTCAGTTCCCAGCATCCACATGGCAGCTAACTGTCCTTAACTCCAGTTACAGGAAATGGAACTCTCTCTGCTTTCCAAGGGCATCTGCACATACGTGGTACACAAAAACTCATGCAAGCGTACACATACACATACATTTAAAAGATAGTTTGTTATGGTGAGTGTGAATTACAAAAAGTTCTTTCTTTTGGCAAGTTCTACATGAAATTTGGAACAATTTTGAGAGCCCTGGAGTTTGTCATTGTTCCAGAACTTGATGTTCTTAGGATGACCTGGAGAATTTAAAAATATTTAAAAGGATGGAGAGGGAACACTTCTTCTAGATGCATAGTAAACTAGAATCTCTGTGGATAACACTAAGAATTAGTTAATTCTCTCTTGTACTCCACCTTCTTTCCTTCCACAAATTCTTTTGAGTGGCGCCTTTGTTTTGGGTACTGTATTGCAATTCTCATTGGTGCACCAGTGTTTTGGAACACTTTATCTGATTTGGTCTGACACGATGTCAGAATCATGTACCATCATCATGTTACTCTTGTTTGAAGACTCCTGCTAACTCTGTTATTTATATTTGTTTGTTTTTTGAGACAGTGTCTCCCTGTAGCCTCAGATGACCTGGAACTCACTCTGTAGACCAGGCTGATCTCAGTCTCATGGAGATCTTCCTGCCTCTGCCCTCTTCTGCTGGGACTAAAGGTGTGCGCCATCACACCCACCATGGTCCTCTAGATGAGCAGCCAGTGCTCTTAGACTGCTGAGCCGTCTCTCCAGCCCCCTGTAGTTGGTTTTTTTTTTAAATCTAAATCTCAGTTTCCTTGCTGTATTTTTCTTCCATCTTGGTGCCTTTCTTATTCTTATTGTTGATTATCCATTTTGCTATTTCCTCTGTGTTGCTCCAGGTTCTGCATTGAATTTATTGGCTTATTTATATCTTCTTTGCAGTTATCGATTTGATTTACTAGTAAACTTTAGAAATCTTTTTTTGAAGATTTCTTTATTTTTAAAATTTTATTTTTATTTTATGTGTATGCGTGTATTGCCTGCATGTAGGTAAGTGCACCCATGTCATGCAATGCCCGCAGAGGTCAGAAGAGGCTGTCAGATCCCCTGGAACTGGAGTTATAGACAGTTGTTAGCTGCCATGTGGGTGCTGGGATTCAAACCCGGGCCTTCTGAAGCAACCAGTGTTCTTAACTGCTGAGCCATCTCTCCAGCCCCTGAAGATTTATTTTTATTTTATGTATATTAGTGTTGCTTACTTGTATGTATATGTACCACATGCATGCCTGGTGCCCATGGAGGACAGAAGTGGGCATCAGATACCTGGAACTGGAATTACAGGTATGGTTTTGAGCTGTCATGTGGCTGCTGGGAATTGGACCCAAATCTTCTGCAAGAGCTGGAAGTGCTCTTAACTGCTGGGCCATCTGTCTAGCCCAACTTTTGAAATGTTTATCCAGTATTTTACCTAGGGGTTTTGGGTTTTGTTTTGTTTGCTTTGTTTGTTTTGAGACAGGGTCTCACTGTATATCTCTAGCTAGCCTGTAACTCACTATGTAGACTAGGCTGGTCTCAAATTCAGAGATATGCCTGCTTCTGCCTCCTGAGTGCTGGGATTAAACACATGTACCACCATCCCTGACTCTGGTTCAATATCTTTGAATTCAGTAGTTTGGAGGAGTCATGTTGCCTTGCTTTCTCATATTTCTTGTGTTTCTGTGATGCAGTTTGTACACTGTTGCTTTGGACATTTCTTGTAGTTTTGTTTGGGGATCTTACTGAGCAGCCCACTCTTGAGGGCTCACTCCCAAGGACCACTTTGTGAGGAAACAAAATATTATAACAGCAGCAACATCAGACCGTAAAAAATAGAAATACACTTCAACTATTTGAAGTCCACCAGTACTTTAGTAGTGACTCTCAATCAGAAAATGGAAAACTAATGTAGAGTGTGCAAATGAGATTAAAAATTATTTAGAGTAAATGTCGAAAAATAAAGAAGGCTAATAAGTAAAGGGAAAAAGAAAGTGGTAATGGAAGGTGAGAGAAGGGGCAAGATTAGGAAGCATAAAACCAACAAAAGATTTCCCGGTCAATAAATGTCAAAAGGGGAATAAAAGTGAAGTGGTGAGATGGTTCAGTTGGCAGTGGCACTTGCCATATAAGTGTCACAACCTGAGTTCAGTCCTGGAAACCCAATAAAGGTAAAAGTATACATGTTCATGAACACATGCATCATGCATGCAACACAACATTTAAAACAAATATATGTTTAAAAGTAAAAGCATGAGTTTCTGTAAAGCAAAATCCACCACAACCTACAGCAACAAAAAAAACCCTAATAAGATAAAGTCAAAGAATAAAGGTGTGTGTGGTGTTGGTGGGTGAACAACATGGGACCAAAAAAAAGGAAAAATATTTTCAGTGAAAAATATGTGAACCAAAATAGCATGTTTAGTGGTGAATAAAAATTAAAAGCTTTTAGATGATGGCTGTGGTGGCACATGCCTTTTGTTTTAGCACTCAGGAGGCAGGGGGGGCAGGTGGATCTCTGTGAGATCAAGGCCAGTCTGGGCTATACAGCGAGTGCCAGGCCAGATGGGACTACAGGGAGACCCTGTCCTGAAAAAAACAAGCAAAGTTAAAACTTTTAGAAATATTAAGCAAAATATACTGCTTAAAGCGTAATAGAAGGCTGAACCCTCATCTTTAATCCCAGCAGTTCGGAGACAGAGGTAGGCTGATTTCTGTGTTTGAGGTGAGCCTGGTCTACATGCAGCTGTGGATGTCAAGTAGACCAATAGCGCTTCAGTGTTCACACAGTGGAAGTGTTCAGTGGCAGGTAGATGCCTCCAGAAGTTTATCCACCTTAGGCTCAGGCCTCTCAAATTTCAATTACTCTGGGTAGATAAGATCTGCTTCCTGCAGCTGAGGGGAGGGTTACATTTTCCTATGAACTCTGCTTGGACCAAGCCTCTGGCTTTGTGTACCTGTCAGCATCTGGCCCTTCTGTTCTCCACACAACCTCCTAGGGTTCTCTTGCCATGGAACTGTAGCAGGTTAAATTCAACCTCCCTGACTTGTGGTTGTTCCTTTTCTTAGGCCCTTAGGGTAGCTCAGTTTTAGACAGGATTTTCTCTCTCAAGATGGCGCCCATCCCCTGCCCTCTGAGTCATACAATGTGACAAAATGTGACAATTCATTGCTGATCCCTCCTTCAGAAGAATCACTGTCTCACGAACTGGTTTTGAGGCTTGTGAGGGCTATAGGCTTGTCATGAGGTTCAGCTTCCAGACTCTCTTCATGAGGGCCACATAGCTTGTTTGGTGGTGGTCTTTCCCTGTCCCAGTCCTACAGCTGAAGCTGTTTTCACCATCACTTCTTTAACACTGTGCATCACCCATCTTTTTCAGGTCACTCTCACTGCCTTTGTGAATTTTGGAAGCTCTTCCTCTACTGGAATAGTCAGTTTCTTCTTAACTCTGATTCTTCACTGAGTCCTACTTGGAAGTCCTGTTTGTTTTAGATAGGTCTCATTTTGTGTGCTAGATTGGCCTTAAACTCAGGACATTTGCCCTGGCTGACCTCAAACTCACAATCCTGCCTCTACTTCCATTGTGCTAGAATTAATTACAGGTTACACCACCACGTTTAACCTAAAGTGGGTTTATTAAAAATATATGTATTTATTATTTTTATTTTATGTGTAAGAATGTATTGCCTGCATGTCTGTAAGTGCACCTGTTGTTGTTCAGTTCCCACAGAGATCAGAAGAAGGCTTTGGATTCTCCTAGAACTGGAGTTACAGACAGTTTAGCTACCATGTGGGTACTGAGAATCAAACCCAGTCCCTCTGCAAGAACAGCTAATGCTCTTAACCACTGAGCTATCTTTCTAACCCCCTACAGTGTTTTTTTTTTTAAATTGAAATATATGTGTAGGTAAGCATACAGATCTTCATTAACAACAAATTTTCAAAAACTAAAAAAGTTCACAAGGGTAAATAATATTCTTGATACCCCACTTGTACTTTTTTTTTTTTTTTTCTCATTGCAGCTGGTTTGTTTGTTTGTTTGTTTGAAGCAGGGTCTCCCTGTAGTCCCAGCTGTCCTGGAACTCACTATGTAGACCAGGCTGGCCTTGAACTCACAGAGATCCACCTGCCTCTGCCTCCCAAGTGCTGGGACTACAGGCATGCGCCACCATGCCCGGCCCCACTTGTACTTTTTTGTGTTAAAAATTTAAATTTATTTGAATGTGAGTGTATCATGGGGATGGGGCACATCACGCTGCACCTGTGGAGGCCAGAAGACAGCTTTGTGGAGGTGTTTCTCTCCTTCTACCATGTGGGTCTCAGGGATCAAACTCAGGTCATCAGTCTTTTTTTTTTTGTCTTTTTGAGACAGGATCTCCCTATAGCCCCAGTTGTCCTGGAACTCACTATGTAGACCAGCTGACCTCCAACTCACAAAGATCCGCCTGCCTCTGCCTTCCAAGTGGGGATTAAAGGTGTGCGCCACCACGCCTGGCCTATGGTCATCAGTCTTGATGACCGATGCCTTTCCGTGCTAAACCTTCTTCCTGGCCCTCTAATCCCTACCTTGACTTTTTACTTCATTAACTAATACTATTTTGAATATTAAGTGGAATCATATTATGAATTCTTGCATCTGGTTTCTTGAGTTACATTGTTTACAAGATCCCTGTATTGTAGTTCGTTTTGTTCTCTTTGCTATTTATCACTCTTCCATTCCTCAGTTGATCCTGTTTTCCCATTAGTGGACATTTGCACTATTTTCTGACTTTTGGTTTTTATTCTCTATAGTAGCTCAGTATTTATTCTTTCTTCTGTTTAATTACTAATTTTGAAATACTATTACTACCTTGTAGAATTGCAGAGAGGATTTAGAAAGTACTTGACAAAGAGACATTAAGAAAAATTATTTTTATGTGTATGAGTGTATTGCCTACATGTATGCAAGTGCACCCGTGTCATGCAGTGCCAGCAGAGGTCTCAGAAGAGGGCATTAGATTCCCTGGAACTGGAGTTAATGGATGGTTGTTAGCCACCATTTCGGTGCTGGGAACTGAACTCAGGTCTTCTGCATGAGCAACCAGTGCTCTTAACCTCTGAGCCATCTCTTCAGCCCCCTGAAGTCCTTTTTATAAGTATTATTCAGTCAAGTTTTTCCCAGCTTGTTCTAATAAAGTTATTTACATATATGGGAGTTTCAACTTGTCAAACTCTTGAACTATTTGTAGATGAGTAAATGGGCCTAGAGAGTGTGATACGTCCAGGTACACATAGCTAGGCAGAAGTGGATACACTTGAGGCTTTTCTCTCAGGTCCTCTTTCCATTTACAGTTCATGCCCTTTGCCAGTGTTTGTCCTGGTATTCTTGCTCCATACCAGATTTTGGCAATAAGTAAACAAAGTGGGCACACTACTTGTCCTTTCAGAGCTTGTAAAGGGAGAGAGAGGAACAAACACAGGTTGGTGGTTCATACTATTTTCAATGCTACGGAAGAGGAAGGGCAGAGTGGCGTGCTGTGAGAACACAGAAGCAAACCTAACCTAGTTGGAAACAATTTTCTAGAGTCAGCATTGGGTAAACTAATTAGCTGGTTGAAGCTACCAGGGTTGTAAAATGTATTACTTAGTTTGGAGTTTAGTTTTCCCATGATGATAGTCATTTTTTTCTTTCATGCACTAGTGGGCATATCTTGGCAGGCCAGTCATTATTATAGTTCTCAGAGTTCACAGTTTGAGTAAGACTGATGATTACTTTTTTCTTCTGCTGATGTCCATAGCACCTTCCAGCCAGTAGGGATGAAGAAAGCTAGCCAGTAGGGATGAAGCTTCTAGGTCAGTACCAGCTTGATTTCTGTTTTTTTGTGACACAAATGTCTGTTGTCTTCAGCAATAAGGTCTTACTATCAAGTTCTGGAGGGTAACCAAGAGCAGTAGCAATAGCCTGTAACATTTGGGAGTCTTTGGGATCCCATTTGCCAACAACTCCAAGAAAAGTAACCATTTGTGGTATTGGGGGTTTTGTTTGCTGGGATGAGGTGTCTAGTTGAAGTATTGCCCTCTTCCCCATAGTATAGGATAACTCCACTTAAATTTTTAATATATGTGTGTATTTTTTCTGAAAGATTTTTAAAAAATTTGATGTGTATGAATGTTTTACAATACATGTATGTAAGTATACTGTGTGTGTAGTATCCAGAGAGACCAGAAGAGGACATTGGATTCCTAGAGTTAAAGATGATTCTGAACATCATGTGGGTGCTGGGACCCTAACCTGAGTTCTGTAAGAGCAGCCAGTACTCTTAACCATTGAGCCATCTCTCCAGCCACCCCCCCCCTTTTTATAGGCCTTTAGTGTTAGTTATCCCTTCCCATATTTCCTCCTCTTCCCTACTCTCCATTCCTCACCCTGCTTAATCGTTCCTGTTCTATCCCCTTCCACTGTTTATATCACTGTATTGCATCTCCCTTCCCTAGGTAGTGCCATCTTTTCTTTCCCATGGTACCTTACTAGTTTCCTAACCCCTAGGGGTATTCTAAGTGAAATTCACCTATCTAAAGATTCAAAGCTAAAGCCAAAGCTAATTAATATCCATATATGAGAGAAAACGTGATGTTTGTTTGGTCTGGGTTACCTCACTCAAGATTATTTCCAGGTCCATCCATTTACCTGTGAATTTCATAATTTCATTTTTAATTGCTGAATAATAATAATCCACTGTGTAAATGTACCACATTTTTCTTTTCCATTTATCAATTGATGTCAGATCAAATGCTGTTTACATTTCCTCCCTATTATGAATAAAACAGCAATGAACATGGGTGAACAAGTATCTCTATAGTAGGATACACAGTCCTTTGGGTATATGCCTGAGAATGGTCTAGCTTGATCTTGTGGTCAACCTATTTCTAGTTTTTTTAGGAATCGCCACACTGATTGTGATAGTGGCTGTAGCAGGTGCTTTCCTTTCTCTGTATCTGCATTTGTTGTCATTTGGTTTTTTGGTCATAGCTGTCCAAGCTGGGGTAAGATGAGATTCAAAGTAGTTTTCATTTTCATTTCTCTGATGACTATGGATGTTGAACATTTTAAAATGTTTATTTTTTAATTTTATGTTTATGATTGTATTGCCTGCATTTCTGTAAGTGCACCCATGTCAAGCAGTGCCTGTGTATGTCAGAGGAGGGTGTTGGATCCCCTGGAACTGGAGTTATGGACAGTTGTTAACTGTCATGTGGGTGCTGAGATTTGAACCCAGGTCTTCTGCAAGAACAGCCAGCGCTCTTAACTGCTGAGTCATCTCTCCAGTCCCTGAATATTTTAAGAGTGTTTCTCAGTTATTTGTATTTCATCTTTTGTGAACTCTGTTTAGTTCTATGCTCCTTTTTTAAAATTCGGTTGGTTTTCTTGAAGTTTAGTGTTTCAAGTTCTTTATATAGTCTGGATAATAACCCTCTGTCAGATGTATAACAGGTAAAGATGTTTTCCTATTTTGTAAGCTACCTCTTCACTTGAATGATCATGTCTTGGTGCACAGAAGCCTTTTAGTTTCATGTGGCCTCCTTTGTCAGTTGTTGCTCTTAATGCCTTGCTGTCCTGTTCAGAAAGTTTTCCTGTGCCTATGTCCTCCATATTCTTTTTTTTAAATTTGTTTTTGATTTATTCTTTTTTATTTTACGTATATGAGTGTTTTGCCTGCATGTATGGAAGCACATCACGAGTGTGCAGTGACAGCAGAGACCAGAAGAGGGCATTGGATCTCCTGGAACTGGAGTTAAGGACTATTGTTAGCTGCCATGTGGGTGCTGGGAACTAAGCCTAGGTCCTCTGCAAGAGCAGCCAGTGATGTTAACCACTGAGCCATCTCTCCAGACCTTCCTCCACATTTTTAACTCAAATATGTATTTGTAAATATTAGGTTTATTTATATTTTTCTGTAATTCTGTGTGGGTCATGTGTGACGTATGCATGCATGTGTATGCAAGTTCATGTACCCATGCATGTGCATGTAGAGGCCAGATGCCAGCATCAGGTGTCTTCCTCTGTCATCCTACATCTTACTTTTTTAGACAGTCTCTCCCAGTGCTGGGATTATGGACATGCCCAGGTTTTTATGTGGCTGCTGGGGATCTGAACTCAGGTCCTCAGTGCTTGCTCGGCATGCATTCTTCCCACTGAGACATCTCTCCAGCACTTAACTATTCTTTTGAGTAGAGTAGCTTCAACCCATTTTTAGTCTATTTGCTTTTTTTAAACCTTTAGATGCTCCCTTTGTAGTTGTCTGTATTTCATGTGTTTTCTGCCTATCAGAAAGTTCCCTGTGCTGACAGTAGTATTGAAGCAGATAGGCATCATAGTGACTTGGCTTTTTTGTTTTTGATTTGATTTTTCTTTCTTTTTTTTTGGTTTTAGGTCTTTTTGAGACTGAGACAAGGTCTCCTTGCAGCCCCAGCTGGCCTGGAACTTGCTATGCAGATCAGGCTGGCCTCCAACTCACAGAGATCCGCCTGCCTCTGCCTCCTGAGTGCTGGGACTAAAGGCGTGCACCACCATGCCTGGCGGCTTTTTTGTTTTTGAAAGAATACAGAAACAGAAGGATTTTGAGTTTTGGAAAGATGTGAACCACTAAGATTTTCAGTGGTATCTGTACTAAGTAGTGGTTCTTTTGTAGACAGAGTTAAACTTTAAGCTAATAATTAGTTTATTAAATTACTTAGCTTTAATATATAGTAATGATTTACTACAGGTAGTGATGATTAGAGTATTACTAAATGGTGAAGC
Organism: Nannospalax galili; assembly: GCF_000622305.1. Taxonomy (NCBI): domain Eukaryota; kingdom Metazoa; phylum Chordata; class Mammalia; order Rodentia; family Spalacidae; genus Nannospalax; species Nannospalax galili. Next base: position 3,188,873 of record NW_008339767.1, on the reverse strand, counting down.
AAGTGAAATACTTACCTGCTTTTCCTATTCCTGAAGATTGAGGTATTAAAAAATCTAGGGGAGTGAGCCAGTCGTTAATGGCCTGTGGCTTTAATCCCAGTACTCTGGAAGCAGAGGCTGGTGGATCTCTGTGAGTTTGAGGCCAGCCTGGTCTACATAGTTCCAAGCCACCTGGGGCTATGGGAAGACCCTGTCTCAAAAAGATCCCTCCCCCCCAAAAAAATCTAGGAGAGTGGATCATAGGTTTTAGTTAATTGGAGCAAAAGTCTGCTTGCTTTCTAGGGCTCTAGCTCATTTAACCTTGTTAGAGGCAGAATCCTATTCCTGCCTGTAGGAGACACCTGCCACCAGATGGTGTTTGTTTTCTTGTATTTATAGAATAAAACAACTGCTTTCCCTCCGGTTACTGTCAACTATGCAGTTTAGCAGATTAAGATTTTTATTGGCAAAATATAATGTAGGAAGTGAAAATTAGCGTAGTGTTTTTGCTGAGGTAGATACTGTTCCAAGAATATAGTTCATTGCTGACCTGTTGGGGCCCTTCCAGCTTTAGACCTTGTCTTCTTCACCCTCTCATTTTGAGCTGTATGGGCAAGTAGTTTCTGAGAGCTGCTGGCTATTAGGTACTCGGATTATTTGGGGTCTTCATTATGTAGCACCTCTATAGACTTCTTGATGCTAAGCATTTCATCTCTCATTGGGTCCTTATTTCATTGCGTCTAAAATTTATGTCATTTTCTGTCATTTGGTTGTGGTAAGTTTTTAACATAATCTTTGCTTAGCCTCATTGTTTAATGAGAACTAAACTTAGTTTCAGTAATTTAAATCTACATGATATTCATCTATTAAGTTCTAATAAGTCACTAAAAATGTTTCTTAAATAGTATAGTTATTCTCCCTCTGATGGTGGAATACTTAAAAATTCAGACATTAAAATTTTTACTCTTGTGTATGTCATGTAGGGTAGGAAAACAGTACTCTTAGAATCCAAGATGCTAGCCTGATGTATTTTAGTAAACTAACAGTCATACTTAATTATTGATTAGTTTTGAGACATTTTTTTCAGATGATTAAAATCACAATTATATTTAGAATTGCCTATTATAAAAGTAAGTCAACATTAAGATTAATTTTTTTTTTTTTTCAAATTAGGTAATAAAATAGACTTGGAAAAGGAAAGGCATGTTTCAGTTCAAGAAGCAGAATCGTAAGTGTCATGCTTCCCCATCTCTGTTGCTCCCCAGTGAAGCCTTCCTCTCACAGTATGCCATAGCAAGGCATTTCTCAAACTCCTTAAGGTGGACTGAACTCTTGTCTTCAGGGAAGCATGTTTGTACTGCTAATTGCTAGCCTCCTGGCAATATTTCAGGATATTTCATTTTCATTTTTTGATTCCACTTAAAAATACAAGAATGATGTGAAAGAAGATCAGGATCACTGCTATTAAGATCAGACAGCAGTGGATCACAAAGGCCTTTAAAATCAGTTACAATTTCCTCATGAAAATTCTAGGTCCTATTATATTTCTGTGGGGTTTTTTTGTTGTTTTGTTTTGCTTTTTAAATTTGGTCCATGTGTAGAGAGACTAAACAACTAAATATTTTTAATATAACTAAAATTGGGTAAGTAAGTCATTAAAGGTAAATTTAGTCACTAAAATTGCTGTTGTGAAGTTTCAAGTGTTTTAGGTCAATCTTTTTTTCTTAAGGTATGCAGAATCTGTGGGAGCAAAACATTATCACACTTCAGCTAAACAAAACAAAGGAATCGAGGAGCTCTTTCTGGACCTTTGTAAAAGTATGTATATTCAGATTTAATATTTTTTCAACTGGCTTTTTAAAAAATACTCATGTTTCTAAAGTGAAATTTTGCCGATTTCTCATAATGACAACGTAGATAATTTCGTAGCTATATCTGTACTATTACTGATTTGGTATTGTTTCAATTTGTTTTTAAAAATCTTAGGTACTTTCACCTATGTTAAACAGTAAATAATGGTTCTGAAATCACTTGTTTGGTGTGTGTTTATATGTGTTTAAAAGGAAGGTGTAATTTTATTAAAAGGATGGCTGGTTATGGTGGCACACAGTCCTAGGTACGATATCCTGAAGAGGCAGAGGCAGGAGGATCATGAGTTTGAAGCTAGCTTGGGCTATACATTTTTCCCTGTGCAGTGGTGCATACTGTTAATCCTAGCACTCAGTGGGCAAACTAGGCAATCTCTGTAAGACTGAAGCCAGCCTGATCTATGTAGCGAGCTCCAGGTAGCTGGGGTGCTACAGGGAGATCCTGTCTCCAAAAGGCCACAAAAAGGGGGGTGGGGTGGCAAATTTATGGAATAAAACAGATTTAAGGGGCCAAGGAGATAATTCAGTTGGTAAAGTATTTGCCATGTAGGCGTGAGGACCTGTGTTCAATCCCCAGAACCCACAGGCATGATTGCGTAAATCTGTAATCCCAGAGTTGTGAAAGTGTATTCCTGGGTCTCCACTGGCTCTCAGGCCTAGCTGAATTAGCAAGTCCCAGGTCCCAGTGAGAAACCCTGTCGTAAGAAATAAGGCAGATGGTTCCTGAGGTTGACCTGAAGTTGACCTCTGATGTGACACACACACACACACACACACACACACACACACACACACACACACAGTTGCCCTCTGGCATGACACACACATACACACACACACCCTTCTCCTTCATCTTAAATCCCTCCCTCCCTTTTTAAGATTCATTTGTGTGTGTTTCCTATGAATGTGTGCGTGTCCATGGAGGCCAGAGGAGCAGAGTGAATATCCTCCTCTGCCCTTTTCTACCTTTTTCCTAAGAGGCAGGGTCTCTCTCTGAAACTGGGTGCTTTCTTTTTTTATTATTATTATTTTTAATTATATATATATGAGCATGTGTGCATGTGTGTACTCAGTGAGTGCTCTTAACCTCTGAGCCATCTCTTCAGCCCTTATTATTTCTTTTTAAGGCCTATCAAATCTAATTGGGTCCCCAAATGTTCTTAGGTGTGTATCCCCAGGAGCCTGGTCAGCCTTCCCAGCTTTACCCCCTTAAAGAAAACTTGACTTTTTCTCTCCCAGCAGCTCACAGTTGCCAATAGTAGCCTCATACCCTGAACTTAGTATCTTGTACTTGGATAACTTGAACTGTAACATATTTCGGAATGTTTGGCAAAGTATGAAGGATTATACTTTCCGTACATGGTGTATTTACTAAAAGCAAATAACAACTCTTCTTACTGTACTGCTGTTGCTGTGACCATTTCTGCATTCTACTAGTCTTTTAAACTTGTGGGCAAAGCTATTTTCATGAGTTGGCACATTACTTTTAGCTATCATGGTGGAATACTAAAATTACAGAAAAGAAAACTCAGAAGATTGTGGTTCTAATAATTTTTACTTTTTCCCTCTCTCAGGAATGATAGAAACAGCACAAGTGGATGAGAGGGCGAAAGGCAATGGCTCCAGTCAGGCCGGAGCTGCCAGGCGCGGGGTACAGATCATTGACGACGAACCTCAAGCCCAGAGTGGTGGTGGAGGGTGCTGTTCTTCTGGATAGCTGCTCATACCTGAAAGAGTCAAAGAACAAAACTGTGGATCATTGCCCTCAACATGAAGACTGCCATACTCCAAGTCACATTATTTTACCAATGGAGTTATAGGATTAACAGTATTTTAAATTACGTTTATAACACTGCAGAGACCTTAAGTGCTAAATTTAGTGGAGTTGTGACCAGAGAATTGGCATTTTCTACAAATGTTAACAAAGCAATTACCAATGGCCTTTTTACATATTTTTTTCTTTAGTGAGGAATAATATGCATGTAGAAAAGACCTACTTAAAGGCTTCGTTTATATTCTTTTAAATCAGATCTTTATTTAATAACTTATATATGTTGTTGGAATGGTATACATTTTTGCAGCTCTTTGTATTTTGTGGTAGTTTTTATTGTATCACTTCTAAACAGCATACTGTTTTTGTTTTTGTTTTTGATTAGCAGATACCTGAAGTTCTATTTTTGCAGGGTTTGCACAGGCCCCTAACTGTCTACTACTTTGATATAATCTATATACATCCTGTATGCTAGCTGGTAAAATACATTGTAAATTACATATTAAATATTTTATCTGCTTTTACAAGCGCAAGGTGCAAAAATATATACGATTGTCTTCTTGATGACTGTAAAGTGAATTAACATTTGGTGACAATGCCTAAGCTTTTTGACTGTGTTATAACGATCATCGCCCTCCTTCTTCACTTGTCTTAATGTGAAGTGACATGTTTAAATTTTCACACCTACTTTACTTGAATTATTACTGTTGTCACTTTTTTTTCCTCTGAGTCTGATCGAAAAGCAGCATTTGCCTTTTTTTATTATTATTATTAAAAAAAGATGACTTCTAAGTTTGTTTAGAATGGTTACCTTAGAAGAATTTGAATGGAGCTTGCTGAGCTTTACTTCTGCAATAACTTTAGTTTTCTTTTAGGCTTTTCATGTACTGGGTTCACTGGCCTGAGAAGCAGAGGTCCCAGGTTAGCTACCTGCCAATACTCACACAGCGAGTTAGTGGTAGCTAGTGCTCCTGAGGCAGCACTTCTAGATCCCTTGTGAGCAGGGTATACTGGTCATTGCTTGTCAGAAGTGAATATAGAAAGTTCGGTCTCATAAGAAATATCCTTCTGAGTTTCTATGGAGGGAAGCATTTCGTAATACAGTTATAGCAAACACTGGAAAGATTTACTATAAAATTATATTCTTGTATACTTTGTGATTAGTCCCTCATTAGGTTGTTTGTTTTTTTCTTTTTTTTTTCTTTAGCATTAGACTGAAATTTGTTAAATTTAGTAATCAGGCACTGCTCATAGAGAGAACACAGATTGTGGAAGTTAATATAAATTGTTCTTGTTCTAATATATATATTTTTTCATTTCTGTCATGCTTGGAAAACTAGTAAATGTTATGTCTAAGATAAAATGGAATGGTTCCTGGATTTACTTGTAAGTAGTAGAATGCAATATAAGCTGTTAGCATGAGCATTTTGTGAAGGCACCGGAAGTGATAGATGCTAAAAAGATGCTACCATATTTTTAAGTTAATAGCTCAAATCTTTCCATATAAGATAAAAGTTGAGTAACTTGACAGCTAAATGTTTTAATGTTAGAAATTTAATTTAGTATGACTCAGTCCTCAGTCCTCACTTTAGAGTATAATTACTGACCTTGCCAAATTCAAAACAGTGACCTGCTTGTTACGTGTGTTTGAGGATGGACAGCGTGGAAAGAGTCAAGGGACAAGCTAAAACTGTGTTTTCATGGGATGTTCGTGCTCTCTGTAGTTTCTGGGTTTCCTGAGAAGTTGGTGTTTATGCAGGATAGAGGGGCAGCAGAAATCATGAGTCTTGACAGGAAAATTTGATTTTGCCCTCTGGCTCTTTCAGGGGTAAAGATTGCTGCCATGTCCACTGTTGTGAATAGGAAATATGCTCTTCTCATTGGAGTAAAATACTGCCTTTAAACTTGAGATGAAATCAAACTTTATTTCAGAAAGTAAGATAATTGGAAAGCTGTAAGTCAGCTTTTTTCTCCTTCAGTTGTATAAATTCCAGAAAGAGGCCTCTGCTCTGGAGTTGCCAGAATATCATTGGTGGGGCAGAAACTATCCTCCTCATTCTATTCTTACTCCCCTTTGATTTCTGTGTGTTTTCTGCACCTCATGTTTCACTCTTTTTAAACCTATTATTATTCAGGGTACTTCAACAGCAGCAGTATGTATTATGGTTATACTTGCTGTCGTTCTGAAGCCCAAAAGATCTTTAAATTGAAAACAATGAAAGGACAGTGAGAAGGACCAGTCAACTGCAGTATGGGTATAGGGGTGAGATCAAGTGATGGTAAATTGAGGCTGACGAAGTTTTCCTGATACCTTCTCCCTATTTGTGTTCCTGTCCTAATAATTGTGCTGTGTGGAAGAAGGCACAAGTTACAGTGGTGTCTATTAAAAGTAACAGATAGGTAGCACTCATGTTTTCCACCAGTATATATATGTCACATGATTTAAAATTGGTTTAAGATAGTCATTAAGAGTGAACACTTGTTTCTGTGAAGATGAGTATTCTGCTTCTTGTTTTATGATTACAGAAGAGGATTGTTGTTTTAAAAAAATGTATTCTGCAATAATTTGGGGATAAATAGTAATCTGAAAAGAAAAAAGTATGTTGTTCTATGAAATATAAATGTTTTGTTTGAGTTATCTCATAAGAGTACTCACGTTATCACTGTTTGTATTGAGATCTTTTTTTAAAATATTGGCCTTATATTATTAGTTAGTTTTCTTTGGTATTAGAGAGTAATACTTCATTTTTAGGTTTCCAGTAATAACAGATAAAGTTGGGGAAAAAGTGAAAGGAGATAAAAATCAAGTAGATAGAAACTCTCAGCCTGATGGTGTTCAAAATCACTTTGACGTATACATTGCTTTTATCAAATAGTCTCTAATAAGGCAAGATATGCATTGTGTGCCAAATAATTAGAACATTTTTAAAAAGTAGATTGTGATGCTGTTTATTTCTTTCAGTATATAATTTACTTTTCTTATTATAAATGTTACCAGGAGTTGGTATCATGGATCTTCTATATTACTTCCAGATAATATAGTTTACCCTTGCACATGTCATTTACATTTTCTCTTAGAAGTAATTCAGTTTGTGACTTTAACTTTCAAATTTTATCTTTTGACTTTTTTGTGAGCATTTCAGATACTGAGACCTTCCAGGACAGAGTGTAGGTAGTAGGGACGATAGGAGGCCCACAGTCACCTAGAAAGACACTGCACAGCTGCTTCGTACTCTCTCCCCAGTTATAAAATGCATTACCCAGAGTTTCATAATTAAAGCTGAGATTTCATTGAACTACACGTACTTGGTTTCATCATAGGCTACTATGTTGCTGTTCTTTGTAACCATCTGTAACAGTAATGTGTTTCCTGTTACATGTCACAGTTCATGCTACATATGTGTCTTGGCTTTGACCTTTCTCTGCAAGAGAGCCAATTACAATTTTGAACATCTTTTTTCTTCTTTTATTTATTGTAATATTGGGAGGGAAAAAAAATGTGGCCTGTAATTGCTGTGCAACCAAAGACGACCTTGAACTCCTGATTCTCGTGCCTCCACTTGAGTGCTGTGTGCCACCATACCTAGTTTCATGCTGCTGGGGCTCAAACCTGGAGCTTCGTACATGCTAGGCAGATACTTTAATGACTGAACTAAATCCTCAGGCCCCAACATAGAAATTTTTTTAGAATTTCCAGTTTCAAGCAGAAGTGCTTCTCTTGTTTAAAAAAAAAAATGCCTTAGGGCCAGGTGTGGTGGTGCACGCCTTTAATCCCAGCACGGGAGGCAGAGGCAGGTGGATCTCTGTGAGTTCAAGGGCAAAAAAAAAAAAAAAGAAAACCCACAAAAACTACTTTAATTTGACAGACTTTGAACACTGCTTATGCTGCCAGGGATGTGTCATCTTGGAAAAGCTGTGTTGGCTGGTTTCTGCAAGCATGCTTCATACCTCGGACAGATATTCTCTTCTCTTTCTCTCCCTCTCTTCTCTCCCTTTTGCATTTATTTTGAATATGTATATGTATGGAGTGCCTGAGTGCCATGGAATGGGTGTGGAGCTCAGAGGACAACCTAGAGGACTGTTAGTTCTCTTTCCACCTTGTGGGTTCTTGTGATCAAAGTCAAGTGGTCAGGCTTAGAGGCAAGCACTTTATCTGAGGCATCTTGCTAGCCCAAAGCTGCTATTCTTTAAAAAGCCTCACATATATTTCCAAATGCATTATATGGAAAAACTATAAGCCATGGCTGGCATGATGGCACAAACCTTTATAATTTCAGCATTTGGGAAGCAGAGGCAAGAGGATCAGGAGCTCAAGACCAACTTGGGCTGTGTGATATCCTGTCTCAAGCCTCCCTCTCCTAAATGCTGCAAGTCAGGACATGAGGTTGCATTTAAATGGCCTTTATTCAGTATACTAGTTCTTGATTTTGATGTTCCTGGCAGCTGTGTCATCTCTTCAATATTACCTGCTTAAAAAGCTAAGTGCTTTACTTAAATTTGAACGTGGGTAGAATAGTGAGTGATAAAGAGCAAGGATAAAACTGTAAAGTTGAAAAAAGGAACCTAAGACGTTTAAACTGATTTTACTAGCAAGCTATTTTCAGGAAACTATCATATGTAGTACTTACTAGAAATCTAAGAATTCCTTATACTTAAGGTTGGGTGTGGTGCTGCACACCTTTAATTTCAGCACTTGGGAGGTAGAGGCCATCATAATCTACATGGTAAGTTCCAGACCATCTGGGGCTACAAGGGAGACCTTGGCTTTAAAAAAAAAAAATTTCCACTGGGCGTGGTGGCACACGCTTGTGATCCCAGCACTCGGGAGGCAGAGGTAGGTGGATCTGTGCGACTTCAAGGCCAGCCTGGTCTACATAGTTCCAGGACAGCTGCGGCTACAGGGAGACCCTGTCTCAAAAAAAAAAAAAAAAAAAAAAAAAAAAAAAAATCCATCCCTTATCTGTAAATAGTGTATTTTAAGAAAGAGATTGAAAGTAGAGCTAATGTCACAGTGCCTCCTTAGTGCCCCCTTGGGGTTTACTCAGCACCCTTTTGCTGTTTACGTCAAATATATTTACATGTAGAAATACTCTTGTGGAATTTAAATTTTTACATTATCTTACTATACATATATTTTGCAACTTGTTTTTTCTCTTACCAATATGTCTAGGAGTTCTTCAGTAAATAACCTATTTTTTCATTTCATTTTCTCCCACATAGCTGGGTGTGTATGTTTTTTTATTAATAACTTCTGACTCCATGAAAGCCTCCTCAAAACAATCTCATCAATTAGGTGGATCTCATTGGTAAAGAATTTAAATGTAAGCCAATGCTTAGAATTAGTATTTCCCTTAACCGTGTTGACTCAGAAAACCAGAAGCTGCTTACAGTTCATTTGAAGTTCATTATCTTTGGCTCATAGTTTACTGACTAGTATTTAAAGTGTAGGAGGTAACTGTAGCAGAGTCTTTACTCGAGTGTGGTTTTATTCAAGGGGGAAAACGGTAAAGGAGGGAAAGGAGAGTTGATGAGGGAAAAGTACAGGGCAAACTAAAGCAAGTGCATATGATTCTTAGAATTTGTGATACAGGACTTCATGCTACCAAAAATTTCAACTCCTTTGATCTGTGCCTTTAATATGAAAAGACAAAAGCCCCCTTTTTAGATTCCCTTTCCCACTATCCCTTGTTAGAGATAATTGATGATTTGGCCTATGTATGTATCTCATATAAAGTTTTATACTTATAAAATTTTGGTTTCTTTTTTTAAATTTTTTTTATGCGTATGAGTGTTTTGCCTGCTTATGTATGCAAGTGGACCCATGTATACATTGCCTGTGGAGGCCAGAAGAGGGCGACAGATCTCCAGGAACTGTAGTTAAGGACTGGTGTTAGCTGCCACATGCGTGCTGGGAATTGAACCCGGGTCCTCTTCAAGAGCAGCCAGTCCAGTGTTCTTAACTGCTGAGCCAACTCTTCAGCCCCTGGTTTCTTTTTAAAAAAAATTTTGGTTTTTTAAAATTTGTGTGTATACCCCTGTACATGTATGTGCACTGCTGCATGCAGGCAGTTGTTAGCTGCCTTGTGGGTGCTAGGAACCGAACCTGGGTCCTCTGGAAGAGCAGGAAATGCTCTTAACTGCAGAGCCATCTCTCTAGCCCTCAGTTTCTGATTTCTTGAATGCAGTTTCTACCCCATGTCCAGTTCCATCCTCACCTGACCAGTTTTACTAAAAACAAACTAGAACCATTCTTTTAAATAGAAAGTTAAAGGACGGGTGACAATTTGGGGACTAGAAGTTTACTTCCCTGATTGTAGTGTTTTGTGGGTTTTCTAAGTATTAGCCAGCTGTGGTGCTATATGCTTTAAATCTCAGCACCTGGAAGGCAGAAGCAGGTGGATCTCTGAGATTCAGGCCAGTCTGGTCTACACGGGTGATTTCAGACCAGCTGGGGCTACAGTGACCTGTCTCAATTCTAGGAAAGAGTATCAGACTCTTGCCCCTCTAGCCTCTGTTGGGAAAGAAGAGTGTGTAAGTCTAAGCTCCTTTATATGTAAATCTATGGTTGGCTTGCTCTTCCTTCGTGGGGAGCATTGCAGTATCCAACTTGACAGGTGCCTCTGCATTGTCAAGACTTGCTCCATGTGTGGTGTTAAACACGAGGTGAAATGTGTATGCAATAAACAAATGTACTGAATTTAGTGAAAATTCCAAGAGCAGGTTAAGCACAGGTGTATGTACGCACCAGTGATTTTTTTTTTCCCCACGTATTCTTGTATAGGTTTTTTAAAGATCCAGCACATCCTACTTCTGTCAGCTTGTTTCAGTGCCTGACATGTGCCCAGTGCACATGGAAAGGAAACAGCCAAAATGCTCTTTTCTACTTGGAGTTTAAGAAAGGGAACTAAGGACAGTTGCTCACAGTCCAAAATGTAAGAGTTCGTCTGTGTATATGAGATCAACCATGCACCTGTATTCACATTCTGTGGGACTAGAAATGATAGTAAATAGTAAACCTTGACCAGGAATTTGAGGTAAAGATGGACAGATTTTTCTTTTGAGACCTTGCTGTGTAACCCAGGCTGTACTCAACAATTGTGATCCTCCTCCGGAGTACTGGGATTACAGGTATACACCACCACCACACTCAGCTCTGAAAAGAATGTAAAGTACTGCAGAAAACACCTTTTCAAGACCAGTTAAAATAGAGTAAGTTATTTTCTAGATTCAAGAGAGTAGTTATCCTTAATTTAAATTGCTTTTCCAAATTTTTTGGCAACAGTGAGGAAACAACAAAAACAAAAATAATCATTTTGTTTGTTTTTTTGTTTTTAGCAAATGTTGCCTTTTACTGCCATACAGTAACCCAGGACACAATCTACTGAGCCCAGTGGCCCTTTTGGAGATTGTAACATACCAGAGTTTCAGTATTTCTAAATTTACTCTCTCATTTGGGATGTGGATCTCTCTACCTGAAACTGGAGATATAGGTCAGAAGTAGTTTAATCAATTCCTGGATTTTTCTGTTCATTTTTTCTAATCCTTTTAAAAGTGGGGGTATTGGGGAGGGTGTTCACATAAGTGTGTGAGTGGGCTTGTAGAGGCCTGAAATTTGACATTAGGTGTCTACATCAATCACTTCACCATATACAGTGAGGCAGAGATTCTCACTTGCACCCAGAACTCAACAATTTTTGACTAGTGTAGCTCGCCATCTAGCTCTGCGGGATCCTGGCTCTGCCTTTTAAGTTCTGGGATTATAGGCCCTCCACCAAGCCTGGCAGTATTTATGTTTGCGTTGAGGGTCTTAACTCTGGCCCTCATGTTTGTGAAGCAAGTGTTTTATGCATTGAGTCATCTCCCCAGCCCCTTAATGATATGTTCTGTATTATAACATATTGCATAACGGTGCATCTTTGCTCTTTGGGTGAAGAATTTCAATTTAAAAAATAAAACACTTTTCAAGATCCAGTTATTGGAAAATGTAACCCCAGCAGGCCTGGAACTCACTTTGTAGATCAGGCTGGCATCCATCCAGCCTAACCTAAATCTTTAAGTTTTGATTTATTTTTATTATATGTGTCTTGCCTGCATGTATGTAAGTGCACCACATGTATACCTGGTCCCACAGAGGCCAGAAGAGGGCATGGGATCCTCTGGAACTGTAGTTAAGGACTGGTGGTTAGCCTACATGGGATGCTGGGAACTGAACCCAGGTCCTCTGCAACAGCAGTGCGTGCTCTGCTGAACCATCCCTCCAACCCTGGAAAATATTTGTCTTATATGGGAAAAATCAGAACAAGACTTGGAGGACTGTTGGCTATCTCCTGGGCAAGAAAATATTTCACCTCATCCAAAAAGCTCTACTGCTCTTCGTTGAATCCATATTGATCTTAAAACCTAACAATGTTCCTTAACTGAAGAACTAAACAAGCATGGCTAATTCCTTATCAAAAGTTTCTGTCTGGCATCGTGGTGCTTGCCTTTAATCCCAGCACATGATTTTCAGATTGTTTAAATATTCTTGGAACGCTGGGGAGATGGCTGAGTAGCTAAGAGTTCTTGATTCATTCACAAGCTTGAGCACCTGTGTAAATAAAAGCTGGGTGTGGCCCCACATGCACCTATAACCCCAGAGCTGTCTGGGACAGAGAAAGGAAGGTGGATGACTGCCAGCCCAGCTCTAGGTTCCTCTTAAGGGAATGAGAGTGATATAGCAGGGGGCACTTGATGATCTCCTCTGGCCTCTGTATATGCTGATGGGAGCGTGCGCGTGCACACACACACACCAAGTCACAGAAAATTCTTGGAGATACAACTTGGCTGCAGAATTTCCTTGAAGATATATATTTTCATTTAAAAAGTACACACATTAGGGGCTGGAGAGATGGCTCAGTGGTCAAAAACACTGGCTGTTCTTGCAGAAGAACTGGATTTGAATCCCAGCATCCACATGGCAGCTAACAACTATAACTCCAGTTCCAGGAGATCCCGGAGCCTGTTATGTCCTCCATGGGTAGGTATTGCTTGACATGGGTGCACTCACCTACATGCAGGCAGTACATGGATATACATAAAATAAAAATGTTTTAAGCTGGACGTGATAGTGCATGCCTGTAGTCCCAGCACTTGGGAGGCAGAAGCAGGCGGATCTCTGTGAGTTCAAGGCCAGCCTGGTCTACATAGTGCATTCCAGGACAGCTGGGGCTACAGGGAGACCCTGTCTCAAAAAAGACCAAAAAAAAAAAAAAGCTACATAAAAACAAAGTTCTTTGATAAAGCATATGTTTATTCCCCAGGCCATTTTCAAATGCCATAAAAATTCCAACCTCTACAGTTTTTCAAAAGATGAAGTAAAAGCTAGATGAAAATTCAGGAAGTACAGACAAAAAGCAACTTTGGGACTGCCCAGTAAAATAGCTAAAGATATGTAGACTCTGCTCCTCGTCCCCCAGTGCCATGAGGCACTGTCTTTCAGGACAACTTTGAGCTCCTGCGCTCATCTGAATCCTCATTGAAGATATCCTTTGATTGTGTCAGAAATTTGTTCTTCCTGCCCATATTCCTTGAACTTCACATTGTGTGACACTTGGAACTTTCAAAAAGTGAGAAATAAATTTCCCAATCTGGTAAATTTAAAGTTACAATCATCCCATCAAAGGCAGGTAGCTGAGATTCAGAGCTGTGGCTGATGAGTTCATAGTACCACCAGAATGTGAATTCTGACCACAATTCTGAAATGCAAGTAAAATCAGTTTCAGTCATTTCCTTAAAAAAGTACATGTCCATCTACAGGGCTAGTCAGAGTCTGAGATTAAGACATTTTTTTTTCTGCTTTGCCTCTTTTCCTATTTAATTTCATGGTGCCCTGCTGTGTACTTTCAGAGGTTCTTTTTATGTATGTTAAAATGTCCTGTAACTGTGGTGAGTCACCTGTCCTCTTGTTCAGGGAGGACATGGAGACCCCACAACATGGACTTGAGCCAGTGTCCAGTCTACAAAGAGGAGGGTCAACTCAGAGGAAACATCTCATTCATGCTTCCAAGTGAAGCCAGACATGGTCAAGCAGGACTTTTGACCTATCTTCACATAGATGGAACTGGTAAAAGAAAGGAGCCAGGAGCTCCTTCCAAGCCCATGTGACCCCTGAGGAACAGATCCTCAAATGACCTTAAGTATCAAATTATAGCTGTCCCATTTAGAGCTGAGATCTCCACAGTCACTTATCTCTGAATATTGACCATTTGTGGGTCTCTGTGTTAACTGGCATCTACTGCAAAAGGAAACATCTGATGAGGGTTGAGAGATGCACTAATTTATGGGTCTAATATTTAGGGGATACTCTATTACTATGTCTATCTAGCAGAATAGTTGTGCTGGATAGCTTTAGTGCCAACTTGACACACCTGGGTTGAGGGAGCCTCAATTGTGGAATTACCTCCATTCCACTTGCTGTGGCCATGTCTATGGGGGAATTTTCTTGATTGTTGAGTGATGTGGTAGAGCCCCTGGGCAGGTGGTATGGTATTGTATAAGAAAGCAGGCTGAGCAAGGGCCAGGGGAACAAACCAGTAAGCAGCTTTCCTCCATGGCCCGTGGTACTCCAGCTCCTGCCTCCAAGTTCCTGCCCTGAGTTTCTACCTTGAGCTCCCTGATGAACTGTGACCCAGGAGATGTAAGATAAAATATACCCTTTCATCCCCAAGTTGGTATTGGTTAGAGTGTTTTGTCACAGCAAAGGAGAAACAAACTAGGACAATAGTATTAAATTCTCCCCTAAGGCCTATGATCTAGTATCAGGCATGAGTTCCATCTTATGGAATGGGCCTTAAACCCAAACAAAAAGTACTTGGTTGTGGTGACTGCCAGCAGCAGCCGCTCCTCCATTCTCATGGGTTCCATTCCTTCGTTCTCACGGGCTTCGAGGCTGCTCCCCTGCTCGCCCTGGGCTGAGGCCGCTCTTCTGCCTGTCCTGGGCTGAGGCTGCTCTTTTGCTTGCCCTGTGCTGCCTCCTGTCGTTGCCACTTCTGCCCAGTCCAGGACCCCAGGGCTGGTGAAGAGACTGTGTCAACGGAGCAGCATTCAGACACAGGAGACCAGGTTCAGTGACACAGGTCTGGTTTATTGCAGGAAGGCACAAGCTTATATAGGGGTAGTGGTCCAATCACAGCACAGCAAGTAGGATACCTTATTAACATAAGAGGTTTAGTGTCCTATCACAGTACAGCAAGTAGGATACCTTATTAGCATAACAGACTTAGCATCCCATTAGCATAACAGACTTAACGTCCTATCACAGAATAGCTAGTAGGATGCCTCATTATCATACTGGGTTTTAGATTACAGAGCCTGGATTCCTGGAAACCACGTGACCCTGACAGTGGCAATATCACCCTAGGCTCAAGCTTGTCACCCACATCTCCCCCTATTTTTATTTTTAAAGGTGAGGTATATAGCATATTGATATTCCAGATACATCAAGGCAAAGTACAATGGCTCAGGGGGTCATTGTACCAAGAGCCCCCTCCCTCAAGATGGCAAGCTCCCTTAAGAGCAGGTGGTGCCAACTCCATGCCAACCAGTGGGAGTCAAGATTCTTTGCCTCAGCATTGTTGTCCCCACCTCAAGTGTCACCCAGCATAATGGACCGTGCCTGTCTTAGGTTGTCCCATCTGTTGGGATCTTACCCGTCATTGACTACCAGTCCTCCAAGGATGGGTCCCTTTGTGTGGTTTGGCAGAGGGAGAGACAGTACATCCAGTATTGGCTTGTTTAAAAGCCTCCTGAAGGGGCAAGGATTTGTTGAAACCCATCGTAGGCTAATTGTAGGTTGGTAAGGGCAAGGAACAGTGGGTCCTTGTTTGCAGAGACATGCCTGGCAAGATCTGGAAGCAGGGCAACAACTAACTGAACTAGCCTTTACAAAATTAACAATGAAGGGTCCAAAAATCATGAGAAGGGTTGACCAATCAAGGCAGACAGAAGTGTGGTACATCTGTAGTTCAGGGAACTATTGGCCAGGGGGTGTAGATTTTGACATGGAATTTACCTCGTTTTCATTGGCTACATTAATAATCTGTCAAGTAAGGTTGACGGGTTAGTGGGGGTTAACAAGAGTTGCTAGCACTTGAGAGTTGACAATACTGATAACATAAATAATAAGGAACATAGACAAAGGTTTTCCTCTAGATTGAGGACTTTGCTTAGCTAATGTCTCTATTTGCGGAAAGAGATGTTTGAGGTCCCCTCAGGTTGGTGGCTTTCGTTGTCTGCGACATTGGGTCAGTCTTTCGGTGGTAGAGAGGTGGGTCGCTTCCTCCAGGGTCAGGGCTGCCATCTCCTGGGTCAGTGGTTGTGGAGGGAGGGTTTTATCACAGGCAATTTTGATGTTCTGGGCTGGAATCCAAATGGGGGCTGGAACATAATCTGGAAAGACACAAGCATAGCCTCACCCTTGCATTAACAACAGGTGTCAATAATATGATGGATATATTTGAGCTTGCCAAAAGGAGCATCCATTTGCCATATCTTATTTGGGCCAAGACCTCTAGGGAGGGTCTCAGCACATTGTAATGACCCCAGAGTTAGAAGAGGGGCACAAGAGGAGCAGGCATGGACCAAATGTTTACAGCTCTGAGCACAGACTGCGCAAAGCTGCACTTGTTCAAAGTAGCAAGGAGGTCCCTGTGCCTGGGCTTGTGGGGTTTCAAAATTGCCTTTCCCTACCAAGGCATCAAACCCAATGTTTTGAACATTGGCATTTCTATTGTGCTCTGCCTGTTGCTCGCATTTGTCCTAATAAGCAGCCTTCCATAAGAGAAAATCACCTCCCTGTAGACAGGCATGAACAATATTCTGCCAGTCATAGGGGGTGTTGGCCACATGGCTGACTGTATCTAATAGCTGACCAAACCAAGGGTAATGAATGTCATCCTCAATGGCTGCCTTACGCAGCTTTTTTATTCCAGAGAGGGCCTAAGCAGCAGGGGCTTCCAGTCCTCCTCTGGAAGGGAGGGGTAGATGGACTGGGGGGAAACTTCCTTAGAGCTAGTGCAAGACAGTGGAAAGTAGCCATCACCACTTAATGGTGGAGCAGAGGCTGCCTTAACTTCCCGTTTTTGACCAAAGCCAATACAAGGTGGTGGAGGGTAGCCACCACCCCATAATGGCAGGGCAGGGGCAATCTCGACTTCCTGTTTTTCATCAGGTGGACCCTCGTATCCTAATTCCTCATTTTTTACCTCATTATCAGCATTCATCGTTTCCGCATCATAAGAGAAATCAGTCAGTTAGTGTGGTTTTGACTGGAAATGCCTGGGACAAGCCGCCCCCACTATCCTGTTGCTTTATTTGTTTATGTTTTTTAGTACGAGATTATTCTGCTCAGGGGCATTGGGGGGAACTCCCCAAAGCGAGGCCAGAAAGGCAGTCACAATGGGGTAGAATGGACCAGATAATGGACACCCCTCCCTGGCTTCTCTCTTTCTGGCCATGAATAGCACACAAGCCCATTGCTCCAGATCCCAACAGCAGGAATCTGTAAACCAAGGAGCAAGAGCACTTCATCTAATACCTTAGTTACTTCCTTCTCTATTACCCTAATTTGCCTACTCCTGAGGAGAGAAACCAGTGCAGCAGCACAGGGGCCGGCAGCAGGTGGATGACTCTTCCCCATACTGGAGGTCATTCACCCTGCAACATGTACCCAGAAGGACTCAGGAGCCATTCAGGAAGACGATCGGTGGAGACAGGAACGACAGACACACCAAACCAAAGACTGTGAGCCAGAAGAAGCAGCACAGGAGAACAAAACCAGCGAGCACCCATGGAAGGATTACTGGCAAAAAGGCACCAGATGCCCAAAGTGTTACAGCCCAAGTGTTACAGGCTCATGGGGCTGAGCTTTTCGAGCCCCATGTTGGGTGCTAGCTGTAGTCCCCGCCAGCGGTGGCCACTCCTTTGTTCTCACAGGCATCGAGGCTGCTCCTCCGCTTGCCCTGGGCTGAGGCTGCTCTTCCGCTTGCCTGGTGCTGAGGCAGCTCTTCTGCTTGCCCTGTGCTGTCTCCTGTTGTCACCACTTCTGCCCAGTCCTGGACCCCAGGCCTGGTGAGGAGACTGTGTCAGCAGAGCCACATTCAGACACAGGCGACCAAGTTCAGTGACACAGGTCTGGCTTATTGCAGGAAGTCACAAGCTTATATAGGGGTAGTGGTCCAATCACAGCACAGCAAGTAGGATACCTTATTAACATAACGGACTTAGCATCCTATTAGCATAACAGACTTAACGTCCTATCACAGAATAGCTAGTAGGATGCCTCATTAGCATACTGGGTTTTAGATTACAGAGCCTGGATTCCTGGAAACCACGTGACCCTGACAGTTGCAACATCACCCTAGGCTCAAGCTTGTCTCCCACACTTGGTTACTCCCATTACATTTGTGCCACTATTGCATTAGTGGGCATGTCTTGGGCTGATTGTTACTGCTTGCAGGGTTCACAGCTGGTGCACAGAACTTTCCAGCAGCATGGAAGCTATCCAGTAGGGATGAAACTTTCAGGTCACTACCAGCTTGATTTCTCCATGTCCTATGACTCCAGTATGTAGTGTCATCAGCCTTCAGCGATAGGGTCTTATCTTCAAGTTCTGGAGAGTAACCATGAGAAGTGGCAATATCCTGCAATGTTTCAGGTTGGGAGTTCTATGGACCCCTCTGATAAACTTGGGAAAGGGGTACTGAGTTTTTTTATTTTATTTTATTTTATATTTTTTTTTTGTTATTGTTTTTTTTTTTTTTTTATAGCCCTGGCTGGCCTGGAACTCACTATGTAAATCAGGCTGGCCTCGAATTCACAGAGATTCACCTGCCTCTGCCTCAAAGTACTGGGATTAAAGGTCTGTGCCCCCATGCCCAGGGGCACTGGGCTTTTTGATAGCTATGATACTTAGGAGAGACATTGTCCCCCTAAAGGATAACTCCAATTTAACACTTTAGATATATATATTTTAGGAAACTTCTATAGTAGTAGGTTTCCATATGACTTTTTCAAAAGTCTTTAGTGCTTCATGGGCTCTAGTACTGGTACACACACACACACACACACACACACACACACATATACATGATTAAAAATAAAAATAAATCTTTTTTTATAAAAAGTCTTTAGTGTTAGTTATATCTCCCCTTCGTCCCTTTTCTCTCCTGCCCTCCCATTCCCCCTCTCCATTTAACCGCAAGGCTCAAGGATTTCATGGAAGATGGGGCAGAAAGATTGTAGGAGCCTGAGTTAGTGGACATCTGCAACAAAACCGTATTTTCTACTTTTTAAAAAAATTATTTTATTTGTTATATTTATTTTATGTGTATGAGTGTTATGCCTGCATGTAGGTAAGTGCACCCGTGTTGTGCAATGCCCACAGAGGACAGAAGAGGTTGTTGGATACCCTGGAAGTGGAGTTACAGGCAGTTGTTAGCTGCTGTGTGGGTACTGGGATTCGAACCCGGATCTTCTGCAAGAACAGTCAGAGTTCTTAACCACTGAGCCATCTCTCCAGCCCCTACTTAGGGGTTTTAAACAGACTGAGGGGTTTTAAAACAATACAGAAGCTGAAAGGGATAAGTGCAGGGCTTGGGGGAATAGAGGAGGGAATTGGGGGTGAATTTGATCGAAATATTATATGTATGAAATTCTTAAACAAAAAATACTTAAAAAACATAATAGCCATTGTTAATTGTTGCTGGAGCTTTAAATATTAACTTTAAATTAAAAAAATATTGTATAGGTATGAGTGTTTTGCTTGCAAGTATTTAATTGCATCATGTGTGTGCAATGCTCTTAGAGGTCAGGAGAGGGCATTCTATCCCATGGAACTGGAATTACTGATGGTTGTTATGTGTTATGTAGGTGCTGGGAACTGAACCTGGGTTCTCTGTAAGAGCAGCAAGTGCCCTTAACCACTGAGCCATCTCTGCAGCCCTAAAAGAAAAACGGAACTCTTGGCCAATCTTACTTTCACTTCTGTAATTAAATCTACATATATCCCTAGGATTCATTATCAATAGAGAACAAGTAAATCACGCACCAGACTGGTGTTCTCAGTACTGCACTCCTGAGTTTTAGCTCTAGTTCTCTATGTAAAGAAATAACCCCTAATATTTTGCTTATCCTCATCAAATGTTTCCCAGATGAGAATTGCTTGTACACGGTGATTAATCTGTACGTAGTTCTATATTCAGTTAGCAAGTTATAGCATTTGATCTGTGGAGGCAGCAGTACAGTTTTAGCCCCGACTGAGCAGCAAACCAAATTTTGAAGAGTAATATCTATCTAGTGTCAGCCTCAGGTGGGAATGGTGGCTCCGGCTTGTTAATCCCAGCTATTGAGGAAGCAAAGGCAGGAGAATCTCAATTTCAAGGTCTACCTAAATTGATGAGACACTGGCTCAAAGTAAAGGAGGGAAGTTGGGAATGTAATTCAGTGGTAGGTGCTTACCTAGCACATGCATTAGCCTCTTCATATACATCTACACACATACCTCACACAGGGATATTTTCTTGTGAGAGGAAAAAATAATTTGATGCTATGAAAGGACAGAATTTCTTTTTAGAAGTAAAACAATTTTAGCTTCCTTTGTTGGTGAAACTAATAAAAAAATATAAATAGCAGGGCATGGGGGCACACACCTTTAAACCCAGTACTCAGGAGGCAGAGGCAGGGGGATCTCTGTGAGTTTGAGGCCAGCCTGGTCTGCAGGCCAGCTAAGGCTACAGGGAGACCATATCTCAAAAAGACAAAAAAAAGAAGAATTAGGAAGATTCAGGGTTTAGTAGGAATTTTTCCATTTTCATAATAGGCATCAGTCACAAACCATTTTATGCAAGACATTTATTTATTTTTTATTTTATGTGTATGAGTGTTTTGCCTGAACATATGTATGTAAGTGCACCCATGTCATGCAAAACCCATGGTGGCCAGAAAAGGGTGTCAGATCCTCTGGAACTGGAGTTAAGGATGGTTATTAGCTGCCATGTGGGTGCTGGGAACCGAACCCAGATCCTCTAGAAGAGCAGCCAGCTCTCTTAACCATTGAGCCATCTCTCCAGCCCTGAATGTAAGATATTTTTGATTATATGAAATGTATACAAAGTATATTACTATATTTAATATTTGTAAGGAACCTAAGACCCTACAAGTTCTTAATGGATAGTAGAGAATTTAGAGGCACTCAAGACAGAGGAAGAGGTAATTGGTAGTTGAAGGTGATGGTGGAAATCTTAAGATAGCCAACTGAAAAATAATGAAGTGATTTGGCATAAAATTAAAGAAACTCATTTTTTTTTCTCTTTTAAATATAAGGTGTAGGTATATAGCCCTGTCTGACTTGGAACTCACTATGTAGACCAAGGCAGAAACAGCTAGTTAGCAAATACAATAGATGAAAAGAATTACTTTAGTGTCAGGATAATGAGAGAAAATATTTATGAAGAAATATATACGCAAAACCACAAATATAAAAATATTTCACTTGAGAGGCTGGAGAGATGGCTCAGCAGTTAAGAACACTGACTGTTCTTGCAGAAGACTGGGATTCGAATCTCAGCACCCACATGGCAGCTAACGACTGTCTGTAACTCCAGTTCCAGGGGATTCAACGGTGTCTTCTGACCTCCACGGGCATTGCACGACACGGGTGCACTTACCTACATGCGGGTAATACATGCAAACACATAAAAAAATAATAATAAAATATTTTTAAAAAGAAAAGAAAAAAAGGTATTTCGTTTGAAAAGAAAATGTGATCCTAGCAAAAATTAAACAAACTAGATAGCTAACTCCAAATTTCCTACAAAAATGCATTGTGATAGGCAAGGAGTTTGGGAATTAGGAGAGAGGCACATTCTCAAAGTAGCTTGAACTTTCCAAACACTTAAGTTTTCAGCAACCAATTCTCAAACTGCACGTCCCTGCTTAGTTAATAAACCGGGTGAGCAACTTGGGGCCCTCTTCTGGCCATATAACTAAACAGTAAACTCAAATTTGGTTAGCTAACTCCCATCTCAAATACCTATCCTGAGTTTTGGGCCACATAGAACCTTTAACTAACTTCAAAGTTAAAACCAAAAATAATACAAATGAGGTCAGTTATTTCTTCATCCTGGGTTAGTTCAAGGAGGGGGAGCACAATTTTTGTGACCAAGGCTCATAACATCCTAGGAAGAATGTAACTTTCACAACACCTCAATAAAAGCCTCGACAGACAAGATAAAGATGCAAGGCACCCGGTTCTTTGTTTTCTCTGATGTGCCCACCTAGACCCTCCAAAGTTCATTTACTTCTACTTCATTAAAGGTTCTCTCATCCTTCCCTCTGGTCACTACTTCACTCTGAGATGGTGCTTTAGGGGAAGTGGCCTATCCTTAGGCTGCCTCACCCAAGGACCAATGTGATTCTCCAGTAACAAAAGAAGCAAATCTAGCTTTATGAAATAGTTTAAGTAGACACTGTTAGGTTTTGTGAGGAAGTACAAGCGGACACTGAGACTGATTACTGGGGACTAAGGAATTTATCAGAAGAGCTATTAATATCATAGACAGACAGACAGGCAGCAGAATAGTGGGAGCTCCAAGGAGAGTTCTGGTGCTCCAGCACCAGAGACTGACAGCATGGTGGGGTCTCTGGAAAAAGAAATCAGAGCCCACTTGGCAGAGGAGGGAGCCTTTTCTTACAGCCCCCTGAGGATGGGGAGGTTTTATAGCAAGAGCCTACAGTCAGGTTCTCTGATTCCCAGGCAAGAGGTTGGGAAGGGGAAAGGGAACAGGATGTATAGCTTTCCTGTGAACTCAACATCCCAGGTGAGCAATCCTGGCATAGGGGTTGTCTGTTAGCTAGGGACTCACAATGTCTCAGTAGGGTGCCTGTCAGTATCTGATAAAAGGGAAGAGGAATGACTGGAAAGATGATTCAGTGGTTAAAAGCACTAGCTACTTTTGCTAAGGACCCAGGTTCGATCCCCAGCACCCAAATGGTGGCTAACAACCTTCTGTAACTTCAGTCCCAGGGGATCCAGCACCCTCTTCTGACCTCTGGGCACTGCACAGATGGGTGCACTTACATGCATGCAGGCAATACACTCACATAAAATAAAATTAATTAAAAAAAAGGGAAGAGGAGACTGCTTCATAAACTGTGAGCAGGGGCTGAATTCTAATATTCATTCTCACATCCCAGCCTTTTGTTTTTTATTAAAGAAAAAGAAATAGAGAAATGATTTGACAGGAAAGGGAGGTAAGGGACGGTGGGAGATGACTCATCGAACTTGTTCTGAGGTGAACAAGGAGGAAGACGTGGGGAAGGAACTTCCTTTTCTCTAGCCAGTAATAGCCTCTAGGGGGCATCTGCATTTGCGCAGTAGGAAGCTGTTACTGAGCCTAAGTAGCATGTGTGTCTACTGGACAGAATTCTAGATGGACTGGAACAGGATGAAGATTAAAGAGGGGCCTTCCTGTGGATATGGGTCAAAACAGTTTGTGCTGGAAGGCTTTAGTTGTCAACTTGACACACCTGGTTAGAGGGACTCTCAACTGAGGAATTTCCTCCATGGGATTGGTCTCGCCTTGTCTGTGGGACATTTTCTTGATTGTTGAGTGATGTGGGAGGGCCGATCCCACTGTAGGCAGTGCCGCCCCCTGGCAGGTAGTCTTGTGTTGTATAAGAAAGCAGGCTGAGCAGAGGCCAGAGGAGTAAGCCAGTAAACAGCAATCTTCTGTGGTCTGTGCTCCAGATCCTCCTCCCGAGTTTCTAGCTGGCTTCTCTTGATGATGAACTATTGTAAGTCAAATAAACCCTTTCCTCCCAAGTTGGTTTTGGTCAGTGTTTTTATCATAGCAATTGTAAGCAAACTCGAACTCAGTTATTAAAGGAATAATCACAAATATGTTAGGAAGTTCATGAAGAGTTTTGAGTTGGAATTACTGAGAAAGGGGAGTGAAGGTAAATAGAAGAGTTACATGATATAACAGGCATCAGAGAAAGGACAGTTGATAAGATTTAATTTTTCCATTTTAAAGGAGATTGTGGGGAAGGCAGAGAGTAAAGATAGATCTTTTTTTTTAACTTTTTTAAAATTTTTATTTATTTTTATTTTATGTATATGCGTGTATTGCCTGATAGGTAAGGGCTGTATTGCCTGATAGGTAAGGGCATCCGTGTCCTGCAATGCCTGCAGTGGTCGGAAGAGTCTGTCAGATCCCCTGGGACTGGATTTATGGACAGTTGTTAGCTGCCATGTGGGTGCTTGGATTTGAACCCAGGTCTTCTGCAAGAACAATCAGTGTTCTTAACCGCTGAGTCATCTCTCCAGTCCCAAGATAGATCTTAATAGGGTTGCTATAGAGTTAATCTCACTAAATAGTTTCTAAGTATTAGCTACAAAAGTGTTATGTCGTATACAGAGGAGGATAATAGATTTGGCTAGCAAAAGGCTAAAATAGGCTGGATGTGATAATGTACATCTTTAATTCCAGTATTTGGGAGGCGGAAGCAGGTGGAGCTCTGTGAGATTGAAGCCAGTTTGGTCTACAAAGGGAGTTCCAGGCCAGCTGGGGCTACAGGGAGACCCTGTCTCAAAAAACCAAAAACCCAAACAAAACACTGTTTATCTAAGTTCTATTATTTATTTGGTTTCCTTCAAGAGAGCTCTTTTGGTAAACGACAGTTTAAACCAAAGATAGTGAAGGAAATAAACACAAAGTAGAGCAGAGGGTGTAGTTCTCAATGCTGAGCACACATTAGTCATTTGGGTAGGTGGCTCTGTGGCACAGTGGATAGAGTGCTGGACTTCTGGAATCATTTGAAGGAGTTTCTGTACGGATCCTGGTGCTCTACTCCCAGAAATATTGGTCAAAGATAGAAACCAAATGCAGATGAATTTTTTTTTCTAATTCTTCAGATCGTCTTATGCAGCTAGGGTTGAGTATATCCTTGCAAAATGGGGTAGGCAACATTGTAAGATAAAAGCAAATCTGGTGTGAGAAGTGGATGTCCCTAACAGTCGCTTAAGGCCCCCTTTTATGAGTGCTGGGCCGTTCACAGTCTTGTTATTGGTTTTTCTGTAGCCATAACCAGTAATTGAATGGAGACACTTGAGGGGACATAAGAGCAAGACCACATACTTAACGGTTAGTTTATGGGACACGAATAACAACTAAAAAAATCAAGAACACATCCTTCTTCCTTGAAAATTTCTAAAAGGTTAATTATCAACTAGCTCTTTCAACCCTTAAATTACTTTCTGAGAGTAAATTAGAAAGAGGGCAAAGGATTCTATTAGGAGATTGTGGTACCACTGTAGATTAATTCTTCTTATTAAATTGTACTCTGTTGCTCATTTTTCACCATGAAAAGGCTATCTTAATCCTTGTTCTAAGCTTGCATATTGAGCAACTCTGGATAATTGCATGCAATATGATAACCTTTATAATAGCCATGCACCAATACAGAGAAATCTAATTCTTGGAATGCAATTTTAAATTCTTAGAGTGAAATTTGATATCTTCAAAGTATATGTTTCATGGTATCACATTATTATTATTATTATTATTATTATTATTAATTTGGTCTTTTTGAGACAGGGTCTCCCTGTAGCTCCAGCTAGCCTGGAACTCACTATATAGACCGGGCTGGCCTTGATCTTACAGAGAATCGACTGCCTCTGCCTCTCATGTGCTGGGATGAAAGGTGTGCCCCACCACAGCCAACCATATTATTATTATTATTATTATTATTATTGGAAATTTCCAACATTCTGTGATTGCATAAAGACTCAGGATAGCTGGGTGTGGTGTCCCACGCCTTTAATCCCAGCACTTGGGAGGTAGAGGCATGTGGATCTCTGTGAGTTCAAGGCCAGCCTGGTCTACACAGTTCCAAGCCAGCTGGGGCTACAGGGAGGCCCTGTCTCAAAAAGATCCCCCCCCACCAAAAAAAAAACCACTCAGGATAAACACGATACTGGTAGTAACTGAGATATATTAACAAAGGTAGCTGAATTTTACCTGTTAAGAGTTAAATTTGGTTAATCAAAGGTTATATGACTTAGATCATGGGCACCCTATTTCTTCTTTTTAAAATTTATTTTTATTTTATGTGCATGAGTGTTTTGCATATATGTATGTAAGCACACCCATCTGTGCAATGCCTGCAGAGGCCAAAATATGGCATTGGACCCCCTGGAACTGGAGTTAGGGATGGTTGTTAGCCACCATGTGGATGCTGGGAACCAAACCTGGTTCTCTCATCTCTCCAGCCCCCTACCCTATTTCTTCTTAATTCTGTCTTTATTTTTAAATTTCATTTATTTGTTTTTAAATTATGTGTATTAGTGTTTTGCTTGCATGTATGATGTTTGTAAATGCATAGGTGTGCAAACCTGTGGAGGCCAGAAGAGGGCATTGGATTCCCTTAAACTGGAGTTACAGACAGTTGTTATCAGCCATGTGGGTACTGGGAACTGAACCCAGGTACTCTGTAAGAGCAGCCAGTGCTCTTAACCACTGAACCATTTCTCCAGCCCCTTAATACTACCTTTATGAAGAACACATTTCAGTTATAAAAATCCTTCATGTAAATAAGGATGTGTTATAATCTAGTTCCTTGTAAGGAGTAATGTTATTTTCATAGAAGTATGATATTTTATTTATGTTTTTTATTAAGAGTATGTTTTTTCTTCAAGTTAACTGGTTCTTGCAAATAAATTTGATGAAATGGTTTACTGCAAGAATTACCTTTTAAATTCCCAAACAAAAGCAGTAAATGAAAGTTGCCTCTAACAGAAATGGATGTTACATGATTTTTCCCACAAGTGCCTGTGCTTTTTATTTTGTCATGATTTGTGTTTCCTGATATGCTTTATCTCATGCTTGACTGATTACAAGTGCAAAGGGAGGGCTAAATGTGCTTGCTGTTGGCAATTTGGCATTAATTGTAATACTCTGTAATCCAAATTACAATCTGTCATTTCCAGTCAAGTTGTGAAGCATTTTAATTGTGTCTCAGAGTTCTACTGCCATTGATTACAGCTACCTTATTCGTATTTTAATATACCATGACAAATTTGTGAATGGAAATACAATTTTGTAACAAGCCAAGAATCAAGTATTGTTTTTTCTATAATAACAGCAGAAAATTATGTCTTAACAGTTGAAGAGATGGTAAGATGGTAAGAGGATTCATTTATGTATGTAAAAGCCACAAATGGCTTAAATTATCTAGCAGTGAATAAACATAAATGAACCCCTGATTTTTAAAAAATATTTTATTTATTATTATTTTTATTTTATGTGTATGCATATATTGCCTGTGAGTAGGTAAGTGCACCTGTGTTGTGTAATGCCCACGGAGGACAGACGAGGCTGTCGGATCCCCTGGAACTGGAGTTACAGACAGTTGTTAACTGCCATGTGGGTGCTACATCTATTTATTTATTAAGGCTCTCTCTCTCTCTCTCTCTCTCTCTCTCTCTCTCTGCATGCTTGAGTGTGGAGGTAAGAGAATGACTTTCAGGAGTCGGTTGGGTTTCAGAGATGACTTAGGTCATCAGCCTTTTTTACCAGCTGAGCCATCTCTCTTGCTTGAAAATTTTTTTAAAAATGAAGTATTTTCTAAATTAAAATTATTTTAAAAATCTATCCAATCCAGATTCTTATAAATTGCTCCAGTTAATTCATTTCCTAGTCTTTCTATAGTGACTATTCAGATTGCTTATAATTTTTTGCTATTACAACAACATTGTAGGGCCAGTGATATGGCTCAGTGGGTAAAGGCACTTGCCGCCAAGCCTGACCACCTGAATTCAATCCCTGTACACATGATTGAAGGAGAGAACTGACATTTGCAACTTGTCCTCTGACTGCCACATGACATAGCATGCACACTCACACATATATACACACAAAATAAATGAATGAATAAATAAATAAATGTACTAATAAAACAACCCCAAAATAATACTGTAGTGAGCTTTTTATTTTCTTTCTGAAATATTGGAAAAAAAATCTTGTTTCTTGTCTTGCTACTGAATTGCATTCATAAATTTGTCATGGGGCCTGGAGAGATGACTCAGCAGTTAAGAGCACTGACTGGTCTTGCCGAAGACCTGGGTTCAAATCCCAGCACCTACATGATGTCTAAGAACCATCCATAACTCCAGTTCTAGGGGATCCATGCCCTCTTTTGGCCTCTGCAGGCATTGCATGCACTTATACACATGCAGGCAAAACACTCATACACATAAAAAAATTATCGTGGTATATTAAAACACAGGTGAGTTATTTATAATCAATGGAAGTCAACCTCTAAAATACAACCATAATACTAGGGATTGAACCCAGGGCTTTGTGCTTGCCAGATATATTTTTTTTCTTTCTGGACAGTCTCACTGTATAGCCTTGTCTGGCCTGGAACTTGCTGTGTACACCAGGTTAGCCTTGAACTCTCAAACATCCTCCCAAGTGCTGAGATCAAAGAAATGTACCACCATGCCCAGTCAGGTAAGTGCTTTTTACTTTTATTTATTTTTTTAATTTATTTTTGTCTTTTTGAGACAGGGTCTCCCTGTAGCTGCCCCAGCTGGCCTGGAACTCACTTTGTAGATCAGGCTTGCCTTGAGCTCACAGAGATCTGCCTGCCTCTGCCTCCAGAGTGCTGGAGACTAAAGGCGCATGCCACCACACCAAGCTTTATTTTTTATTTATTTTATTTTTATTTTATGTGTATGAGTGTTTTGCTTAAATGTATGTAAGTACACCCTGTGTGCAATGCTCACAGAGGCCAGAAGAGAGTGTCAGATTCCTTGACACTGGAGTTACTGACAGTTGTTAGCCTCCATGTGGATGCTGGAAACTGAATCCATGTCCTTTGCAAGAGCAACAAGTGCTCTTAACTGCTGAGCCATCTCTCCAGCCCCATTACTTTTAATTTGAGACAGAATTTCCCCATCTTGTCTAGACTGACCTGAAGCTCTGTGGCCCAGGCAGGCCTTGAACTTATGATTACCCCCTGCCTCAACCTGCCCAGTAATTAGGATCAGAGCCTGAACCCTAAGGCCCAGCTGCAGTGACCATTCTTCTTTATGACTCTTTACAGAAGTAGATTCACAAGGATCATACCAGAAGTGGGATTTCTTGGTTGTAAAGTATGTACATCTTGTATTTTGTATTCTAATTTGTTCCTCAAAATGGTTATAATAACCCTTATAATGCTACTAGAAGTATAATTCATGTCTCCACATCCTTATTTTAGTTAAATTTAAAATTTTTGCCTATTTGATAGCCAAGAAATGGTGTATCATTTTGAACTTAATTTTTCCTTTGCCTAGTTACTTATGTATTTCAACATATTTGCATATACATTCATTCACCATTTGGCCGTACTGTTCTGTGACTTGCCTATTCATGTTATTTTTTCTCTTTTTCTGTTGACTTGTCTTTTTAATTAGTGAGAGTCTTTTATAAATTCTGGGTACTAGCTGGGCATGGTGGCACACACCTTTAATCCCAGCACTCGGGAGGCAGAGTAGGCGGATCTCTGTGAGTTCAAAACCAGCCTGGTCTACATAGTGAGTTCTAGGCCAGCTGGGGCTACAGGGAGACCCTGTCTCAAAAAACCGAAAGAAAGAAAAAAATATTTATATAAAAGCCAGGCATGGTGGCACACGCTTTTAATCCCAGGACTTGGGAGGCAGAGGCAGACGGATCTCTGTGAGTTCGAGGCCAGCCTGGTTTACATAGTGAGTTCCGGGACAGCTGGGGCTACAAGGAGACCCTGTCTCAAAAAAAGAAAAAAAAAATCTAACCGCAGATTAGAGATGCATGTACCAACATCTCAGTGTTAGTAGCAAAAACAATGAATCTTTCTACAAGGAACAATATATTCTAAAATTAAATGGAGATCTTTTTTAAAGGCTAAAATCTCATTCAATTTTATATCTGACAGGGCTTATACTGAGTTCAATATTGTATAACTGTATTAATTCAACTGTGAACCTAGAAACTTACACCCACTTGTGAAAGAGATGTACTTTTGCTCTGGAGTGTGTCACTGAATATGTTAAAGCTGTGGTGAAATGCTTCTTCTAATCATGTAGTTATTAAAATTTTTTTTTAAAGTTAAAAAAATTTCAATTGTATATTCATTGGTTTAAATCATTTATTGTGCTTCTTTATCTCACAGACACTGATTTAGGTAGTGGGGACATAGCAATGAACACAAAACAAACAGACAAAATCCTTACCTGTGTTCATTGTTTAATCTAATTGGAATAATGCTGGAAAATAGAAATATGTTATATGAAATAAATGATATGAAGAAAAACCACGTAAGTCAATTGCAAGTGGCCAACAGCAAAGTTCCTTTGAAGGAGGCATTTGTGTAGAGAACTGAATTTATTAAGAGAGTTAGCCATCCTATCTGAGGGAAGTGACTGTTTTAAAAAATTTTTACTCTGTGTGTATGAGTGTATTGCCTACATGTATGTAAGTGCACCCATATATTGCAATGCCTGTTGGAGGTCAGAAGATGGTGTCAGATCCTCTAGAACTGGAGTTGTGGATGAGTCAGAAAGCCGGCAGACTCAGCAAGAAAATCTGGGAATAACAACGTTGAAAGGTAGAGCTTCTGGGTACATAAGTACGTATCTCACTAGGGGACAACTACCCACCAATTTCTTTAGCTTGTCCTTGGGGATGCCAAATTTCTTTTGACTTTTCTGCTTTAGGCTGACCTTTAGATTGTAAAACAAGATTTCCTCTTACATTTTACATTCGAAGAGGCCTCTGCATTTTCTGAACATGGGTGTTACTGACCACAGACCACACTACTTGTACATAGTATTGACCACTGATCATGTTAATTATGTCAGAGGAGCCAACATACTGATATTTGTATGTCCCCATGGTGCCTGGGAAATAACTGGCTGAAGAGGGTCTTTTTCACCCCCCTACGTCTCCCCGTTTCTCTCTTTCCTTCCTTTCTTCCTTCCCTCTTCCCTTCCATCCGTCTTTCCTTTCTTCCTTCACTCCTTCCATCCAAAGAAACAGCTTATCATCAATTTGTATAATTATGTGTTTATTTCTTTAGCTTCAACATGTATATATACATGTTTGTGTGTGTGCATGTGCACATGTATGCACACTTGTGGAGGCCAAAGGTTGATGTCGGGTATCTTTTATTTAGTTTTTTTGAGACGGAGTCTCACTATGTACCTTTGGCTGGCCTGGAACTTGCTATGTAGGCCAGGCTGGCCTCAAATTCACAGAGATCCACCCACCTCTGCCTTCCACACTCTAGGCATGTGTCACCATGCCTAACAGGTATCTTTCTTGATGACTTTCCCCCTTATTTATTTAAAAAATTTAATTTATTGTTAGTGTGTGTGTATGTGTGTGTGTGTGTGTGTGAGTGTGTGTGTGTGTGTGTGTGCAGGTGTGTCCATGCACGTGCAAGCATGTGCCACAAAGCACATGTGTATGGAGATCAGAGGACAATTTGTGGGAGTCAGTTTTCTCCTTCCACATGTGGATTCCAGGGATCAAATTCAGGTTGTCAGTCTTGCAAGTACCTTTCTTTACCTGTTAATGTATCTTGCTTGCCTAACTCCACCTTATTAATTTTTAAGTTTAAGAGAAATTTTATTGATTCAAGAATTTCATACAATGAATTTTGATTATATTCAGATCTTCTCCTCCATCTCCACCCTCACCTACCACCCTCACCTCTCCACTCCCAACTTTGTGTCTTCTATTAGCAAATTAAAAATCCAATTCATCCTACACAATGCATCTGAGCTGGATGCAGCAGAAATAATATCTCAGGGTGTCAATGATCTCTAATTCTTACACTTTGGTGTGCCAAAGTAAGGCCCATCCCTTTTCCTTTGTACACGGATTTGGGTCAGAATATGCCCAGGTTTCCTGGAACAGGATTTTCGATCTTATTTTCTGTTTCTCGAATGTCAGGTAGGGACTTCTGCTTTCCTCAGTTAGGTGAAATGCTTAGTTTTCTTCATCAAAGTTAGTTGTTTGCAGTCCTTGTGTACACATTACATTTTGGCTGTTTCTGGTCCCCATTCAGCACAATGACCTCATTGTATACCAAGGCATTCTTCAACAGGCTGATTCCCTTTGGGGTTTTATTGTGGATAAAAGCAGAAGCTAGGTCCTCACAGCAGGCAACATTTAGCTCACAGGCCTCCAGTCCAGGATCCTCTGAGTGGCAGTTGGGAGGCTTCACAACTTCACATGACAGCTTTACACCAGTGTCCTTTAGTTTATTCTCTGAAATTTGTACCCTTCTCAGATTCCTAACATTGTTAAGGACTGCAGTCGGGTCTCGACAGCCACTGGGTGATGATGATGGTTGACCACTCATTGATTTCCACCAATGACCTTCCTTAGTGCAGGCCTGGTGGCCCACAGGCACTGACAGGTTGTAACTAAACCAGTCTGACTGCCCACATGCACTGGCAGAGCAGTGCTGGCCTGGCCTGCCTACCCACATGCACTGGCAGAACCTGGCTGCCCACATGGCAGCCTGGCTGGTTTGGTGGAGTCAACCCAGTCTGGTCACCCACATGCACCATTGCGATGGACCCAAGCCAACTGCCCGCCTTATTTTTTGAGACAAAGTCTCTCTGAACCTGGAGCTTACGGATTAGGTTAGGCTGCCTGGCCAATGAGCTTCATAGCTCATCCTGTCTCTGCCTTCCCAGCACTGAAGTACAGACACATGCCTCTTATATTGGGCATTTAAAATGAGTGCTGAGGATCCAGACTCAGGTCCTCATGCTTGTGCAGCAAGCACTTCACTGACTAATATACTCAGAGTACTCACTCCCCATTTTTCTTGGGTGGGGTGGGGCAACATCCTTTCTCATCAGGACTTGAGACTTTAAGTGTGATGGGAAGTCTTCAGAAATTTGAGCAAAAGAATGATTTTTTTTTCTTTTGGTCTTTTTGACACAGGGTCTCCCTGTAGCCCCTGCAGGCCTGAAACTCATTATGTAGACCAGGCTGGCCTTGAATTCACAGAGATTCCTGTGCTTCTGCCTCCCAAGTGCTGGGATTAAAGGTGGGAGCCACCATGCCTGGCATTAGAATGATGATTCTTTGAGGGGCATTGCTCTGCCTATGAGTGGCACATAGGCTGTAGGGAAGTGAGCCTGGAAACAAGGCAGGAATGGTGGTAATACAGGTGAGAGATGGTGCCTTGGAGTAGGATGCTGTCAATGTGCTGTCAACGTAAACAGAAGTGATGATTCGGAATGCGTTTTGTAATAGAGAAAAGATTTTCTGATTGGGAAATTAGGATTAGAGCATGAGAGAAGCAGAACTCTAGGTTGAATACAGGGTTTTGATCTAAGCGGTCAAGTATATGTTGTCTTTATAATTATTTTAACTTATTTCAGCAATTCAAAGGCACACATTTGTTATCTGAAATTATGTGACAACTTACAAATGATAGGGACTTAAAATCAGTGTTAGATAGAAATTGTAGTTTCATTGACTATGTTCTCATAAATCTTTTTATAGCTGTTATATCCTTGTCACTTCGAGTGAGATATGTATATTGTTAGTATTATACATGCTGATTTTAATTGCCATTGAATGACTTTTTCAAGTATGCTAGGATTCATCATTGGAACAAAATTGATTTGATATCTACAAAGACTCAAATCAATGAAGCAAAGATTTCATATTACTAAAGTAAATGTTTCCTTTTGGAAGACTGATCATAATTCCAGATTTTCTCACAAAGCTAAGGGCTTGACAAAGATCCAAGAGATGGAAATAGCCAGAGCGGATGTAGCTATGGTTAGTATTTTTTTAAACTGAGATATGGGCCTGTCACATAAGAAGTCTCTGAAGGTGAGAAAAATGGAAAAATTGCTTAGATCAGATGTATTAGTCAGGGTTCTCCAAAGAAACAGAACTGGTAGAATGAATATATATGTATAGAGATTTATCAGCTTAGCTCACAAGATAAGAGTCCAAGTAGTCCAACAATGACTGCACCACATTGGAGAGGCTGAGAATCCATAGTTGTTCAGTCCACAAGGCTGGTTGTGTCAGTAGTCCCAATCTGGAGCTAAAGGTCTGACTAATTCCAAAAGACCATCTAGTCTTCAGTCTACAGCAGCAAGACGAACTTACCAGTGAGAGAAAAGGCAAGCAGCAAGAAGCCAGGCGGTCTCCTCTGCTGTGGCCTTTTATACTGGCTGCCATCAGATGGTAACACCCACATTTAGGGCATGCCTTCCAGCTTCAGATGAACCAATTAAGATCTCTCTCATTTCAGTTAATCCCAGATCCAGTCAAGTTGACATCCAGGATTAGCCATCACACACTCCTTGGCATATACCCGAAGAACTCATCCATTTCAGTTAATCCCAGATCCAGCCAAGTTGACACCCAGGATTAGCCATCATACCAGATGAAGAAAATTCCAAATTAACAAGAGGCAGGCAGGTGACACTAATTTATACATCATGTAAAATTATCATTAGGCATAGTGTTATAATTTAATTGGTAGCATTTTTCCTGATTGAAATTTTAAGTGAAATAACGAAGAAGCTTAATAATTAGTGACTTCCTAGATTTAATAAGATAGATTTCATTTAGGAAGTTTTCAAAACACATAAACAGTTAAGTCATAGGACTGGATAAAATTCCTATAAGTAATGCTTGTAGTTAAAGAAGATGTCCAGGGATTGAGAACCGAGAACCCCTAGCATAAAAAGATTAGGAAGAGTGGATACAGGATTTAGGTATGGTGGTGATGCAACTCCCAAGGAATGACAGTTAAGGCTGTCCTCTGGCTTCCACACACATGTGCACGCATGAACACATGCACCCTCTCACACATACATGAACACCCCTCCCCACACAAAGAATTAATACAGTTGAGACACTGAAGAAATGGATGACATGGTAGGAAGAAAAGCAGAACAGAGTGGTGACCTGGGAAGCCAAGCAAAGAGCGTTTCAAGGAGAAAGGAATGCTCCATAGGATTGAGAAATAGCCATAGAATGTGGTGATAGTTAGGGCTGAAAATTGACCTTTTTTATAAAGCTTTTATTATTTTATTTTATGTGTATGAGGGTTTTGCCTTCATGTATGTAAGTGCAACCGTGCTTGCAATGTGCACAGAGGCCAGAAGAGGGTTCAGATTCCCTGCAACTGGAGTTATGGAGGCTTGTTAGCTGCCGCATCACTTCTGGAAATTGAACCTGGGTTCTCTGCAAGAGCAGCCAGTGCTCTTAACCACTGAGCCCTCTCTCCAGCCCCCAAGATCGTAATCTTGTTTACATTTTTGAAGGATTAGCTTTGCAATTGTATGGGGAAAGAGTTGAATGGCAAAAATTCATTTAAAAATTGCATTCTTTCTCCCTGTGTGTGTGTGTGTGTGTGTGTGTGTGTGTGTGTGTGTGTGTATGGGGAGCATATGCATGCCACAGCGCATATATGGAAGTTAGAGAACAACATGAAGGAGTCAGTCCTCTTCCTCTACCTTGTGGGTCTCAAAGATCAAACTCAAGTTGTTAGGCTTGGCAGCAGGCACCTTTACCTGCTGAGCCATCTTACCAGCCAAGAATACATATTGGAAACAGGAGGCTATTGTAGGCTTTTTTTCTTTCTTTTTTTTTGTCTTTTTGAGAGAGGGTCTCCCTGTAGCCCCAGCTGGCCTGGAACTCACTATGTAGATCAGGCTGGCCTTGAACTCATAGAAATACACCTGCCTTTTCCTCCCAAGGCTGAGACTACAGGCATGCACCACCATGCCTGGCTATTGCAGTCTTTTAAGCAACAAATGTGAATGGCTTCAAATAGATGATGGTAGTAACAGAGATTCAGACAAGTGGGGAAACCGGCTAGTAAATTTGGAAACAGAGTGACAAGAAGTGATGATTAATTTCACTGGTGAAAAGAGAAAAAAGGATTCTTTATTTCCTAAGGTACTCTTAGACTTTAAA
The DNA here is from genome assembly GCF_000622305.1 of Nannospalax galili. Taxonomy (NCBI): domain Eukaryota; kingdom Metazoa; phylum Chordata; class Mammalia; order Rodentia; family Spalacidae; genus Nannospalax; species Nannospalax galili. The sequence continues at coordinate 3,153,228 of NW_008339767.1, read as the reverse complement.
TTGATGTTCAACAGTTTCCCATTGATGGAATCTCATGATTTAGCCCTTCATCATACTGTAGATTTGTGATTGTAGAACAGATGATTATGAAAGTGATTTTATTAAAAGCAATTTTATTTTAATAACTCTTGCTTTACCTTAACAACATATATTAAAAGCCACTAAGAAGCTCAAAGACGCTGAAATTCCTTCCTATGGAAGCAAAATGAGTTATGGGAGAGAATGGAAAGGCTCCAATCCACCTCATCTTATTTTTGTCTCACCATCCTATGCTTGACATCCACTGAGTCTGTAATTACTCTTACAGCTGTTGACAGAGACTGTAGCATTCCTTCAGGAAACTCGGAACACACTAGAAGAGAAAGCTCTGCAGTTTTGTGATGAGAGGAAACAGCTAGCATTCTGGGCTCTTAGTTTACCAAGTCCCATCAGACCCTCTGGCTTATCACCTTCCCTTTTAGAAATTAGAGTGCATGTTCTAACTGCGGGGAAAGAGTAAGACAGACAAGGGAACCGACAGAAGGGGCGGTACTAAAGCCTTTCACGTCAGAGAGGGCTGATGGAGACACTATTAAAACGGCAAGGCTGTTAAATAATGGCTTAAAAGTTTACAATGTGGGGCTGGAGCACTGATTTCTCTTGCAGAGGACCCGGGTTCGAGTCCCAGCACCCACATGGTGGCTACGAAATGTCTTTAATTCCAGTTCCAGGGGAATCCAAAGCCCTTTTCTGACCTCCGTGGCATTGCACTACCCGGGTGCCCTCACATACTCGGAGGCAATACACTCATACACATAAAATAAAAATAATAATTTTAAAAGTTTACGGGTTGGAGAGATGGCTCAGCTGTTAAGAACTCTGGTTGCTCTTGCAGAAGACCTGGGTTCGAATCCCAACACCCACATGGCAGCTAACAACTGTCCGTAACTCCAGTTCCAGGGGATCTGATCGCCTCTTCTGTCCTCGTTGGACATTGCACTACACGGGTGCACTCACCTACACGCAAGCAATTCACGCATACACATTAAAAAAAAAAAAAAAGCCGGGGGTGGTGGCGCAGGCCTTTAATCCCAGCACTCGGGAGGCAGAGGCAGGCAGATCTCTGTGAGTTCGAGGCCAGCCTGGTCTACATAGTGAGTTCCAGGACAGCTGGAGCTACAGGGAGACCCTGTCTCAAAAAGACAAAAAAAAAAAAAAAAAAAAAAAAAAAAAAAAAAGTTTACAATGCATGCTGTCCTGTAAAGGATATATGGACTGTCATAGAGTGGCTACGGTATATGTTACTATCACCTCCTGGGCACCTGACAGAAATAAACAATTTGCTGTAGTTATTTATCCTTCATAAAACTGGCATTTCAGTTCAAGAGCCCTTTTATAAATGAGATTTTTTTTTTGTCTTTTTTGGGACAGGGTCTTCCTGTAGTCCCAGCTGACCTAGAACTCACTATGTAGACCAAACTGGCTTTGACTTACAGAGATCCACTGGCCTCTGCCTCCTGAGTGCTGGCGTTAAAGGTGTGCGCCACCACAACTGGCCTATAAATGAGATTTTTTTTTTCTATGAATTTTATGACAAAATTTTAATGATACTAAGTGCTTTTAGGTAGCAAGACTTAGATTTCTTGGAAAGTGAACAGCTGACATTTACTTGCCTTTATCAAGTGTCACAAAGATGTGGACACCACAGATGACAATGAGGAAAAAATCTATGAAGGAAATTATAGGACAATGCATAGGACAATATAGTTCACTGTTCTCATTTTGTAAAATAAAAACAAAGACCTGGAACAACTGAGCCGTTAAGTCAAGTTTTCTTAGCTTTGTTTCTGATCACTTGGGGGAATTAAATATACAGTTTGGGAATAGCAGCTTGCCTAGCAGGAGCAGAACTGGAACTAGGACTGAGAGGTCTCTCAATTCCAGGAGCAAAGCCTCTGTATGTCACAGAAAGCCAGTCTGGATGTTAAAACTCTTAAGCCCTGAAGGTAAAGAACTACAGAGCCAAAATGAAATCTGTGGACTCTCCTCCTATACCACACTGACACCTGAAGAGACAGCTTCCAAGTCTAAGAAATGATTTGCCTGAAGCAGACATGGATTTGAGTTACTTTGTACTTTCCCTGATGTATTGCTTTTGATCCTTTGGTTCCAAATAGGAAAAAAAATTCTCAAAAGTTAAACCACAGCAAAAAAGATAATTTACAGGTTAATATAAACGAAAAGTCCCGAGGACACTGCTCTACGAAGTACTCTCTGCCTCTGAGTTCTATCCCCCATTTAGCTTTGTTCTTTTAAAAAAATAATTGGTATTATTTTTATTTCATGTGTGTGAATGTATTGCCTGCATGTATGTAAGTGCACTCATGTCATGCAGTGCCTGTGGAGGTTAGATGAGGGCATCCGATTGCCCTAGAACTGGAGTTAAGGACGGTTGTTAGCTACCATGTGGGTGTTGAGACTAGAGCTCAGGTCCTCTACAAGAACAGCCAGTGCTCTTAACTGCTGAGCCATCTCTCCAGCCCTCACCTTTGTTCTTATAAGGTTGCAGCTGGAAGTTCCCACTGATTCAAGTTCAGCAGAGGTGGTGTGGGTCTTTCCATTTGCTCTTATACTGTCTCAGTTGTAGCCTCTGGGCAAAATTGGTTAGGCCATGTCCTCCCTCTATTCCAAATTCCCCCACACCTTATCTTTCCTCTATAGTGACCCACAAAAGCCTATAATCTGGTTTCCAAATATTCCCTGAATGCATCTTCTACTCTTCTACCTTGCTCAGTCTGCTGTGCCACATTTGATTCCTTGCTATCACTTGAACATAACAGACAAATGCTGGCTTTAGGGCCTATTTACTAAACATTTGTTCCATCTCACAAGCAAGTGTCCCACAAAGGCTTTTGACCCCACCCCACCCCCAACAAGGACAAATGAAAATGATATGTATTCAATATACACAAAGTGATCACACACACACACACACACACACACACACACACACACACACAAGTTCTGGGGATTAAATCCAGGGTCTTGTACATGCTAGGCAAATGCCCTCCTACTAGGCTACACTCCCAGGCCATGTACAAATTTTTTTTGTTGTTCATTCATCGATTGACAAACACTTAGGTTGTTTCTGGTTTTTGTCTGTTGTGAACAACACTGCAAGGAACAGGGAGGTGTTGTGCAACTATGTCTTTGAGATACTGACTCTTTAAAACTTTATTTTTAAATATTTTTTTATTTAATTTTATGTGTATGAATGCTTTGCCTACATGTATGTAAGTGCATCTGTGTTGTCCAGTGCCCATGGAGGTCAGAAGAGGGCGTCAGATCCCCTGGAACTGGAGTTATGGACTGTTGTTAGCCACTGTATGGGTGCTGAGATCTGAACCCCAGCTCTGTGCAAAAGCAGTCAGTGCTCTTAACCTCTGAGCCATCTTTCCAGCCCCTTATTTTTATTTGTGTGTGTGTGCGTGTGTGTGTGTGTGTGTGTGTGTGTGTGTGTGTGTATGTGTGTTGTGCCTGCAGAGGCCAGAAGAAGATGTTTGGTCTTCTGGACCTGGAGTTACAGGCAGTTGTGAGCTGTCCAATGTGGGTGCTGGGAACTAAACTTAGGTCCTCTGCTAGAGCAACACAGTCTCCCAACTGCTGAGTCATCTCTTCAGTCCTCTCTGGGGCCTTAAACTTGCTCAATTCAAGTTTTCCTATACTACTCACTATTTTGCTAAATATCCTGGACCTTAAGAGAGGGGGTCCCCTTGTGAACCAGACTAAATCAGAAGGAACAAGGTCTTTTCATCCTACTTAGCTGCCAGCAAGTCATACACAGTCTTTTAAGTGAATAAACATTTGCAATGTGCAGATTGAAAATAACTGCCCTATGCTGGGTGCAGCAATGGGAGACTTATACTCAAGTGAAAGCTTACCTACCAACTAGGATTTCAACTAAATAGCTCATTTTACCTGACAGTTCCTTTACCTGACAGAGATGTAAACTCTCTGTCTTGGCAATTTTGTAGGATCTATTTCTAGATCTAATTATTCCACTCATAACTCCTCTCAACCATACATCAGTATTTATCTGGATTCTTACCACAAACTTTCCTATTTTTTTTGTTCTACAATGCAAAAAACTACATTATTTTATCTTATTTTATTTATTTCACTACATTCTTTTACCTTATAGGTTCATCAAAACTGTCAGGATCCCCCCAACTTCCACAAGGTAACTTGTGGAAAAAAGCCAAACTTATTATCTAGTCCAGTAAAGAAGGTAAACTCTAGCCAGGCATAGTGGCACATGCCTTTAATCCCAGCACTTGGGAGGCAGAGACAGGCGGATCTCTAAGGATTTCTTAAGCATCAGAAATCAGGAATATCTCTAATCAAGCTGAAAACCTAAATTAATCAAAAAAAAAAAAAAAAAAAAAAAAAAAAAAAAAAAAAAGGTAACTTCCTTGACAGAGTAATGGTTTGATCTTGGGATGGAGAGGCTGAAAGTGGATATTATTAGTTTGATTGCTTTAGCAGAATCTTGAATAGGGCTGGGAAAAACCAATATTATAGTAGCTCAATACTGATACAGCATAGTAAGGATTTTGAAGTAAGTCTTAAAATAATGGCATGGTGAGAGGTTTGTTCATTTAAGCACCATTATCCCAAGAAATGACTTGTTGAGCAGACTGTTGTTCTATTTTAGTCCTTAATTCTATGAGGCTGTAGGTCACTGCCAATTGTTTCCAGTGCAATCTTTAGGAACCTCAAATGTAGGTTTTTGCCGGGCATGGTGGCACACATTAATCCCAGCACTTGGGAGGCAGAGGCAGGTGGATCTCTGTGAGTTCAAGGCCAGCCTGGTCTATGAAGTGAGTTCCAGGCCAGCTGAGGACACAGGGAGACCCTGTCCAAAAAGACCAAAAAGAAAAAAATATTCAAATGTAGGTTTTCCTTTCTCTAAGGCAGGAAGGACTTAGTTTTCAAATCTTTCTTGGAGAGAAGAAATGCTTACATTTTTGGCAGGTACTTATAAAAAGGTATTTTTTTTAATTTTATTTTTTTATTTTTTATGTGCGTGCATTGCCTGGATGTAGGTAAGTGCACCTGTGTTGTGCAATGCCCACGGAGGTCAGAAGAGGCTGTTGGATCCCCTAGGACTGGAGTTACAGACAGTTGTTAGCTGCCATGTTGGTGCTGGGATTCGAACCTGGGTCTTCTGCAAGAACAGCCAGTGATCTTAACCGCTGAGCCATCTCTTCCGCCCCAAGAGATATTTTTTAAATCAAAAATAGTTAAAAGTGGAGGAGGATAAATTCCAGCTAAAAATGGAAGACAAGTTAAATTCATATCTTATTATATAATGAGATACAATAATCCATGATTGTAATGATCATCATCTTAATACTCTTTGTCTCTGGGTGATTTTATTTTCTTTGTATCCTTTTCTACATTTTTCAAAATTTTTTACAATCAATAAACATTACTTTAGGAAGAGAAACAAATTAACCAAAGAGAAATCCCATTTCTTACCATAGCTAATTTGCTCCCAAAGTTTTACAAAGATTGATTTCTTTTCCTGTTGTAATTACATTTCCTGAGTGGTTACATATTTTAGCAGAAGACATTTAGATAATGAAGTACAGAAGAAATTAACTTTCAAAACTGAAGATAATATATTCTCTTTTCTTGTCTTTCTTATTATTCTCATTACCGAGCACAGTATATAAAATATATTAAATGAATGTTAGAAGAGGTAAATTTAACGTACAAGTAAATAAATAAAAATAAGGAAACCACATTATGACTTTACCTTTGGACTACTGTAGAGTTGGTAGTAAAGAAATGGGATCAGATTATGGAAAATGAGACTTCATTTCAATAAGAACCTCTTAAGCCAATCCTCAAGAAACATTTGGTTTTTGTCTGTATTTTTCCAGTTGAAAGTAATATACCTGAGGAGACTTTGAAAAGTGTTCTTATGGAATCATATGACCAGATGATGAAAACAACAGCTCCATGATACTTTTCCTCCTGTGTCTGTCTGTGTTCCTCTCCTCACATGAGAACAGTTGCTGAGAAATATTAACTTCCTTGTTCTCCTCTCAGGGCTTCTCCAAGTGTTCTTGAGTCCCACAATTGCCAGCACAGTGTACTGACACAGTAGGTGCCAAACAAATACAGATTAATGGATATCTGTGTATAATATTTTACAGTATATAATAATAGTTATACAATGTGTGTATAATATTTTAAATTTATCCTTTGATAATTTCATACATATATGCAATGTTTCTTGATCACATTCACCCCTAAATTGTCCCCCATTCCTCCTGGACCCCCCTCCACACTTCCCCTCCTACTCTCATATTCTTTTTTATAACTCACTGAGTTTAGTTAGTGCTACCTGCATGAGCAGGGGTGTAAGGCCATCACTGGAGCACAGTGAACTGCCAGCAGCTACACCATTGAAGAGAAATGACTCCCGGTCCCCCAGAAACTATCAACTGCCAATAGCTTCTCAGGTAGGGGTGGGGGCCTCATGAAGTCTTGATCTTACTTGTAGAGCAGGCTTCAATTAGAGAGTAGTTGGATACCCTAATGATAGTCATCCTATCCATGCTGTAATATTGACTGGCTTGATCTGGTGCAAATCTTGTGCTGGTAACCCATGGGTGCTGAGAGGTCATGAGTGCAGCAGCTACGTTATATCCCAAAGACAACACTTTACAGCACTCCTCCTCATCCTCTGGCTTTTACATTTTTTTCTACCTCTTCTTCCATGATGTTCCCTGAGCCTTGGGAGTTGATTCAGATGTTCCATTTAGGGTTGAACACTCAATAGTCACTTCTCAGCACCTTGACCAGTTATGAGCTTTTCCCACTGCAAAAAGAAGCTTCTCTGACCACAGCAGAAAGCAGCACTGATCTATGGGTATAGGCATAAATAGAAGGCAGTTTGAGAGCATGTACACTTAGAAAAACAACAGTAATAGATTTCCTATAGAGTCTATGAATTTCCCAGTCATAGGCTTCTGAACAGATTTACAGTACCTGATATGAGATCCCGCTTATAGAGCAGTCTTCAAATAATTAGAGAGTAGTTGGATACTCCAATGACAGTCATGTCACTATTGCATAAGGAATAACTATATTTTAATGAAACAGAGCTAAGCAAATTGTTTAGAATATATCACTCTGCTATCCTACTCTTTAAATAAGATACTCAGATCTATCTTATCAAATATTGGGTGGAGGGGTTGGAAGGATGGCTCAGAGGTTAAGAGCACTGGCAGTTCTTGCAGAGGACCAGGGTTTGGGTCCCAGCACCCATATGGTGCCTAAAAGCTGTCCATAACTCCAGTTCCAGGGGATCTGACACCCTCTTCTGACCTCTGTGGGCATTGATCAACATGGGTGCACTTACATACATGCAGGCAATACACTCATACACATAAAATAAAACAAAATAAAAAATAAAAGACTTTTTTTAGAAAATGGAATAGTCTAAGGGTTTAGGGAATTCAATCCCTCTGTTCTTCTCAAAAAAAGATACAGACAGAACCACTCAGCATAATGTTTTTAACATATTCTTTTGCTTGTTGAATTTGAAAGCAACATAATAGATTTAGTGTTTTTGTGTGTGAATTCTTTCCATTCTCTGACTCTAAGGGAGTCTGGTGGTTTTCCTGGGAGAAAACCTACCAGGGTTGGGGTGAAGATCTCCACTACAGCTCTAGCCCTAAGGAGTGGCACAACCCCACACAACAAACTTGGCCTCCAGGGATTAGTCAAAGTCTCTGACTGGGACTTCTTCGTGGCAATGCTTCTGTTAGACTGCTGGCCTATTGACTCATAGGAACACAAGTTTAAAAGCAAAATGCCACCTTTGATTCAAATGTCACAAAATTAAGTCACTTGCCTGTAGTTACACTTGTGGTAAGGATTTATCCAAGATGATCTCCAGATCATGCTTTGTCACCCTCCACTGCCAACAAGAAATCTTATCTCCATATAATACTAGAAAGAACATTCTGGCAATGGGGGTGGGATTGGAAGAAGCAATACCAATTGTATTAAAGTTTCAGATAATAAGCTTAGAGAGTGGAATTCTTTTAGTCCTATAGGTTTGGAGTTTGTTATAGAGTCTATACTGAGAGCTTTAGGTTATTTTTTTCTTTTATCCTATTTTGCCTTGAACAGACTGGAAAATTAGGTATATAGGAAATCAGCTAGTTCACTTAAATGGTTAGCTCCAAAGCATTTTTAAATTCCAATAACAGGATGAGAAGGCATGATTCCTCAATCTATCAGCTAATTGAATCAGGTCCATGGGTACTGTGTATCCTATCAGGTAATGGAATCAGGTTCCCTGTATATTATGTGTCCTTTCTTAATGTGTAATATTGACCCAAGGTTGGAGACATGAATTAGGGAGAACTGCATTAGTTATGCACGCACTCCTTTCTAAATAGAGAATGTTCACATATAATTCGTAAAATAGCTTTTGTAGGGAGACAAAGCCTGTCAAATGTTGCATGGGGCGATTAGACTAGAACAGCTGTTATTTTCAAGGCTTCAGTTTATGGAAATATTTGCAGATGCTGGTTTTGTCTTCCATCAGGGAACAAAATGGTATAGATTCATGCCAATATAATTTAAAAGTAATTACATAGATATTCCCCTTGTACTTCATATAGTGCATGCATTCATTTCCTTTTTCCTTCTTCATTTTATAAAAAGTAAAAAAAAAGAGCATTTCATATAAAACTTGATGGCATTAAAGGAGAGGAAAATGTGAGTGGATAAGCAATGAAGTTAAAAAGGAGCAAATTGGTACTGAGGGATATATACTTGATAGAGGAAAATAAAATACCTCCTCAGGCTTCAACAACTCCATTTCTCAACAGTTAGCTATGCTATGATTCAGAAATAAATGGAAACATTTCATGAATAATTATTTTTATGGTTTACCTAATATATCTTCCATTTCTAAATGTTTTAGCTTCAGAGATAAATATGATATGTAGAGGCCGTTATTACAAATATTTAAATATTTCCACTCAAACTTCCCTACATATAGCCATACCGTGAGTTTGAACTTAAAAAAAAAAAATCCAATAGGCCAGGCGTGGTGTCACATGCCTTTAATCCCAGCATTTCGGAGGCAGAGGGAGGCGAATCTCTGTGAGTTCCAGGCCAGCTGGAATTACAGGGAGATCCTGTCCCAAATGGACCCCCCCCAAAAAAAACCCAAATAAGCTAGTAGTTCTTTGTGTTTTTTGTTTTGTTTTGTTTCTTTGTTTGTTTTGGTAACTCCTACAATTCTATCAGTAGAGACTCTTGCCTATCACTGCTATGGTGGAAGAACTGTGTAGAATAATTTCCTTCTTCTTTTGAAAAAGGAGATGATGAAGAGATTTTTCCTGAAATTTCATTCTTTTTAAAAAAATTAATTTAATTTTATCTGTATGAGTGTTTTGCCTGCATGTATATAAGTGCACCCATGTCATGCAATGCCCGTGGAAGTCAGAAGAGATTGTTGGATTCCCTGGAACTGGAGTTACGGGTTGTTGTTAAATGCCGTGTGTGCTGGGAACCGAGCCCAGATCCTCTGCAAGAGAAGTTAGCGCTCTTAACCACTCAGTCATCTCTCCAGCCCCCTCCCTTTAAAAAAAATTTTTTTTGAGTTTTGGACTGGAGAGCTGGTGTAGCCATTAAAGGCTCAGGCTCAAAACCAAAAAGACAAAAAAAAAATTAAGTTTTATTTCATGTGTATGAATGTTTTGCCTGCAAGTATGTAAATGCACTTGTGTGTACAATAACCAAAGAGGCCAGAAGAGGGCATTAGATCCCCTTGAACTTCAGTTAAAGACAGTTGTTAGCTGCCATGTAGATGCTGGGAATTGAACCTGGTCCTCTGCAAGAGCAGTTAGTGTTCTTAACTACTGAGCCATCTCTCTAGTCCCTTGAGATCATATTCTTAATCATATACTTCATTTCAATCTTCTATTCATTTTCCACATTGCAGTTGAGTACTTACTGGAATCAAGGCAAGAACTCCCTACCTTGAAGGGAGTCACTATCTACACTGCATGATACAAAGACAGGTTTTCAAAGTAGTTGGAAAAATAGGCCCTACTTGGGGATGTACAGAATTATAATTGTAAATTTAATTTAAAATTAATTTCTACTCTTCTTCATTCGAAGAAATAATTTAAACTTTGCAAACTGTGATTTTATTTCAGAGCTGTTTGTAAGGCTTGGAAAGCCTAATACTTCCAGTATTTTTACTGGAGAGGCAGCAAATATACTATGTATGCCCCTCATAACTAGACATCTAACAGGAAATAGACCCAGGGCATGCATGTAGCTCTTGGGAGAAACAACCAGCACTGGAATCTGTGTTATCAGAGACCAGGAGAAAGATTCAACTTTTATTTTTTATTTTTGACAGGGTCTCATTGGCCTAGGTTGGCCACAAACTTGCTATGTAGTTGAGAATGACCTTGAACTCTTCATCTTCCTGACTCTGTTATGCCAGCAGGAATAAAGATTCTTGTCTATGCCCTTCCCTTTGCTTATCAGACTATTGAAACAATGGACTTCAAGAAGTCGGAGTCTGCCCAGGAGTCTCATGCTGGGAGAAGCAGAAGGGTGAGAGCCTAGTGCCTTCTAGGAGGAGCTTGCCTCCCAGAGAGAGACCTGAGAAGTTGTCAGACGACTTTCTAGGAAAGACTAGAAGAGCACACCTTGACCAGGACTGCTTAGCTATGAATAGCTGCCGCACTATGTTTAAACCTAGCTCATGTCAAGATGCTGAAGAGGGACTTTGAGCATCACTGGGCTCTTTGCTCTGTTTCCTAACATGGCCACATCCAATAAATCTTTTTTTCTCTGCTTTTCACTATTACTTTCTGTTTAATTGGCCTATTGAAGGCAGGTGGCCAAGCTCACATGTTAGGCTGCCAGGGCCCAAGCTCTGACCCTAACAACTCCAGTAACTGTGTCACCTTTCAATGCAGGCATGCACCACTACATCCCTGCTTTGAGGATGACTTTTTTTTTTTTTTAAGTTTTTTTTCTGTGTGTGTGTGTGTGTGTGTGTGTGTGTGTGTGTGTGTGTGTGTGTGTGTGTGTTGTGGTATAGCATCTTATTAGTACAGGTGCCTGCAGAGGCCAGAGCATCAGATCTCCCTGGAGGTGGAGTTACAGGCAATTGTGAGCTACATGATGTGGGTTCTGGGAACTGAACTCAGGTCCTCTGTAAGAGCAGTAAGCCCTCTCAACCACTGATCTATCTCTCCAGTCCTTGGCTTGACTCATAAAGCAACTGTTTCTTAGTTGAAAAGGATGAAGGGCCTTCATAAGCAAAGGAAGAAAGCTCAGTTTGGGGTTATTAGAATAAGTTTCTGCAGTAAATGTGGAAAACAGGCCAAAGAAGGATTCTGGACTTCATCTCATCAGTGATGCTGGAGAACTAGTGAGTGATCTTCAGTCAATGACCAGTCATAATTGAGAAAAGAAAGGACAAAAAGATCTCTCTGTTCCACTGTGGAGAAAACAGTAGAAGGAACAATAGATTAGGAAGGAATATAGGAAGTTGTCAGTCACTTGTGAGAGAGATGACAGTGACCTTACATACAATAAATTAAGGGAGCACAACTTTTCAGTTGTATTGAGTTAAGCAAACTTTTATTTCTTTATTTTTAAAAATTTATTTTATTTTAAATTATGTGTATGTATGTGTGTCCGTGTGTGGATATGTACATGTGAGTGCAGGTGTTTGGGAAGCCAGAGGCGTCAGATTCCTTGGAGCTAGTTACAGATGGTTCTGAGTCACCTGATGTGGGTTCTGGGAACTGAACACAGGTCCTCTGGAAGAGCAGCATGTGCTTCTAACCACTGAGCCATCTCTACAGCTCCAAGAGTTAAGCAATCTTTTAGATCCCAGTTGTTTATATGGTGGGGTAGAAATATAGATTGTTTACCAAATATTCATCCTCTCCCCCTTTTTCCCCATTTCTGATATCAAGGGATCATTTGCTTTAAGAGAAACTGAGTACTTTTACCAACCACAGCATGGTAAATCTTGATGAGGAAAAGCAAATAATGGTATTGCCAGACACGTACTGAGTTCAGGAATGAGAATGAGATGAAATTCTGGCCAATGAGAAAATAAATAATTAAATTAAGAAATAGGCAAGAGAATGTAATAAATATCTCCCCAAAGAAGATACAGGAGTGGTTAATAGATACTTGTGAAATGCTTGATCACATGTGTGAGACCCTGGGTTTAATCCCCAGCACCACAGGAAAAAGTTCAACATCACTAAGCATTACAGATGTGCAAGTTGAAATTGCAATGGAATGTCACTTTATACCTGTTAAGATGATTAATCTAAAAGATATAGGGCTGGGGCTGTAGCTCAGTGGTCAGTGCTTGCCTAAGATGCATGAGCCAATCTCCAATACTGCAAGAAAAAGAAAATGAAAACAAAACAAAAGAAAAAAGCTGGCATGCCTGTAATCTCAGCACTTGGTAGATTGAGGCAGGAGGATCAGGTCAAAGTTATCTTCTACTACATAGTGAGTTCAAGGTCAGGCTATGCTACATGAGATCCTGTCTCAAAAAGCAAAACATGATAAAGAAGGATTAGCAAGGATATGAAGAGAAAGGAACCCTTGTACACTATTGATAGGAATATAAATTAATACAGCTATTATGGAAATCTACATATATTTTTAAAAACTAAAAATACAATTACAATGTAAACCAGCACTCTCATTTTGGGTATTTACATCCTTGCATTCCAGGAATAAATCTCATTTGGTCACAGTATATAATCCTTTCATCTGGTTGCTGAATTCAATGTGTTAGTGTTGTATTTGCCTAGACAGTCACAAATGATACTGATTTAGTCTTATAGTGTCATTGGTTTTGGTTTCATAGGATGAGTGTGGAAGGGCTCATTCTCCCATTTTTTAAAAGATTTTGAAAATTGGTGTTACTTCTTTAAATATTTGGTAGCATTCACCAGAGAAGCCATCTGGCTCTGGTGCTTTTTTCCTTCCTTCCTTTCCTTCCTTCCTTCCTTCCTTCCTTCCTTCCTTCCTTCCTTCCTTCCTTCCTTCCTTCCCTCTCTCTCTCCCTCTCTCTCTTTCTTTCTTTTCTTTTTTTGAGACAGGGTCTCCCAGTAGCCCCAACTGGCCTAGAACTTACTATGTAGACCAGGCTGGCCTCGAACCCACAGAGATCCGCCTGCCTCTGCCTCCCTAGTGCTGGGACTAAAGGTGTGTGCCACCACGCCCGGCTTGTTTTTTTTTTATTGCTTGGGAGAATTTTGATTACTGATGCAATCTTATTAGTTATGACTCTATTAAGATTTTTTACTTTTTTATTATTTAGAATTATATTTTTCTAAGACTTTGACCACTCATCTAGGTAAACCAACATTTTGACAAATAATTGTTCATATTACTCTTATAATCCTTTTTTTCTGTGAAATCAATATAATATAACAATTTCTATGCCTAGTTTTTATTAAATTGAATCTTCCCTCTTTGTTTCTTAATCAAACTAAATGCTTGCTAATTAAAAATATTTTTGTGAAGAACCATCTTTTGGTTTCACTGATGTTTCTGTTTTGTTTTTACATTTTCTATTTGTCCCAGCTCCGAGTTTTGTTTAATTCCTTCTACTACCTTTATGTTGAGTTTTACTTGAAAAGTAATGTTAGTTGACTGATTCTGCTTCTTTCTACATTGAATTTTGAACTTTATCAATAAGTCTGTGAGTTATGAAGATGTTAATTCAGAATGTGTTGTTAAAATTAAAATAAAAATGTATTTTAATTTAATTGGTAGAATTTTCTTTGTGGTACATAAAGTAATGTAATTTCTTATTGTTGGTAATCTTAGATTTGATAAGTACTGTGGTTCTATAGCTTATAATGAAAAGATCAGTTCCCAGATCGTCCCTTTCAGTCTCTAGTTCTACTCTTTGAAGGCAACTCTTTCAACTTTTGATGTTCTACTTCCCTTTAAATTTCTAAATTTCATCATTATATACATACATAGACACTGACTCAAGTCATCCTGTGTAGCTCAGGATAGTCTCAAGCTCATGATCCTGCTCAGTCTCCCAAGTGCTGGAGTGGGTACCTCCACCGCAGGCATTAAGAGAAAAAACAAATCAATATTTGCCCTTCTTGATAACTTTCTTGGAACCCTTCACATTTTTGTTTTTTAATTTGGATTGGCTTTTTTTCAATGGTAGCTGCAGAGCTGTTTCTTAGAAATTTTCATTTGCTATTTTCCACAGTGTGGAAGAAAGTTCAGATTCAAACTGACTTGACTTTCCCCCCTTATTTCCACATCTTTGTCTTCTTGAATAATTTCCTCAGATTATAACATACTTTTGGACTTTCTTCTTTTTTTTTTTGAGACAGGGTCTCCCTATAGTTTCCAACTGGCCTAGAATTCACTATGTAGACCAGGCTGGACATGATCTCACAGAGATCCATCTGCCGCTGCCTCCCAGTGCTGGATTAAAGGCGCGTGCCATCATTTCTGGCATCTTTTTTTCGTTTTTAATTACAGAGAGCTCATTTTGGTTCCCTGAATATTCTTGTTTGATGGATGCAGAAGCTCTTTTCCTCCAAAGACATTTATTATAACTAAATAGTTTTGTTGTTGTTCTGTATATTGTTTGCCTGGAATTGCATTTCAGTTTGTTTGTCTTTTTAAAAATATTTATTTTTATTTTATGTGTATGAGTGTTATGCCTGCATGTAGGTAAGTGCACCCATGTCATGCAATGCCCACGGAGGACAGAAGAGCTGTTGAATCCCCTGGAACTGGAGTTATGGACAGTTGTTAGCTGCCATGTGGGTGCTGGGATTCGAACCCGGGTCTTCTGCAAGAACACGTTAGTGTTCTTAACCACTTGGCCATTTCTCCAGCCCCTGTTTATTTGTCTTGATCCCTGCCTTTCAGATGAAAGGTTCTTAGCTTTGAGGGTGATCTGGCTGCTGACATCTGTTAAGACACTGATCATCAAGATTGATTGGCTGATTTGGCTGGCTACATGGGTATTCCTTCCTGCCTCACCATTCCATGTGTGTCCTTCCTGAAATTTCCTGCTTGGTGGAAGAGGACAACCTTCTCCAATAGAGGAGGACAGTTATTTTGTCAAGGTTATGGAGTAGCTGCTAGAACTTCCAAACAAGTTGTCAAGGTCAATATTAAAGGTTTTTCTTCAAACATGCAATGATTCATGGTTATCTGTTCTATTTAAGAGTTGGGCATCAAAAGTTCGCTGAGGGCTAGTGAGAGGACTCAGTGGGTAAGGGTGCTTGCCAAGGAGCCTGCAACCTGAGTTCAATCCCTGGAACCTATTTGGTCAGTGAAAGCTTTCAGAGGGGGATATTTAAAAGGGACACTGAGATGTTTCCGGGGAGTAAGGAGTCTATTAGAAGTTATTAATGCTATGAATAGACGTAGAGGCAACAGCATGGCAGAGGCTTCGAGGAAGTTCAGGCCCCCAAACTAGAGACAGTCAGCAGGGCAGGGTCACTGAAAAAAGGAATCAGAGCTAATGTGGCAGAAGCAGAGTCTGTTCTTATACATTTCTGAGGATGGGGGGATTTTAACAGCATAAACCAATAGTCAGGCTCTCTGACTCCTAGGCAGGAGCAGGGAAGGGGCGGGAGCAGAATGTGTTGCCACCAATACCCCCTTTGATGCTAACTCACGTTCCAGGTAAGAGATCCTGGCCCCTGATGTCTGAGCTAGACACATACAATGTCTCAGAAAGGTGCCTATTGGTATCTGTGAAAGGACGCTACTGTAGATACTGTGGACTAGCATAAGGTGGATTTTAACATTACATTTTTACAGTGGGAGGAGAGAAATGACTCCCCCAAATTGTCTTGTGTGTAAGTGTATGCTTGTGCACACACAAACAATTTATCAATTTATCCAGGGAGGAATACTGTAACTTCTTGGCTGTCAGTAAAATTCATGCTCTCAGCCGGGCGTGGTGGCACATGCCTTTAATCCCAGCACTCGGAAGGCAGAGGCAGGCGAATCTCTGTGAGCTCAAGGCAAGCCTGGTCTACATAGTGAGTTCCAGGACAGCTGGGGCTACAGGGAGACCCTGTCTCAAAAAGACCAAAAAAAAATTCATGCTCTCTCCATGGCCCTACTTTGATTAAGAACTAAAACAAAATGTGTATGTAATGTAGTCTGTTGTTAAAGGGTTCAGGAAAGGTAGAACTCTGTGGAAAGGCTGGGGGAATTTTAGCAGATGAATGTGACATGGGATAAACTATGAAGGGCAAATAGTCTAATCAGAAACTGAGCTTAGAGAGAACCAAACAGAATGGTAATTAAATGCTGAGGTTTAGAGAGGTCAGTGATTACTTTCAGCATAGCTGACTAAGAAATATATCTGGAATTATATCTCTACACAGCCATAAAAGTAGCTTGTGACTATTGCAGGTCACTAACCTCTAAGAGATTTAATCTCTCCAATGGAAAAACTTGGGGAGATTATCTCTAAAATCCCTCCCAGGTCTAAAGTTTAAGGTGTTTACCATTAAGATTCTTTGGTACCATATATTGTTAAGTGATGAATTAGAGAATGACAATGTAGCATATGGGACCGAATCTATGAAGTTTTGAAACTACTCATTCTTAAGGAAACTACAATTAAACTTTATATTTAATGCTGCTTAAAAACACCTGTCCACTTGATGTATGCATGTGCAGTATAATTTTTTCCTTCTAGTCTAGTGAAAAAGCTAAAACCTGTAACTAACCACTTTGAAATGCTAGCCTTGTTTATTCCTTTATAAGCAGACAGAGGTCTCATTGAGGAAGGAAAACAGGTATCTTTATGCCATGTAACATGTAGTTGTGTTATTCCAAAATGAGGGAAGATTTAAGTTAGTTACTTGAAGACTTAGTGTTTAGTTATATGTCAGGCCTTTATGTCAGTGTAGTCACTATAGAAATAAAAAGCATAGTGTCCTAGTTTGTTCTTCATTGCTGTGACAAAATACTCTGACCACTACCAACTTGGGGAGGAAAGGGTTTATTTGTCTTACATCTCCCAGATCACAGTTCATCAGGGAGTCCAAGGTAGGAACTCAGGGCAGGAACCTGGAGGCAGGAGCTGGAGCACAGGCCATGGAGGAACGCTGCTTACTGGCTTGTTCCTCTGGCCCCTGCTCAGGCTGCTTTCTTATACAACACAGACCCACCTGCCCAGGGGTGGCACCACCCACAGTGGGCTGGGATTCACTCCATGGCCCCTTCAATCCTGGGGTCTTCACTGCAACTGAAGCTGCACTTTCACCTATGGTTTTTCCTGGTCTCTCAGAGTGCCAAGCCTCAGCTGCTCTCTGTGACCCCTTCATGCTATCAACACCAGAACTATGCAGGAGACTCTTACTCATTACCAAGTCCTGCTTCTAGCTTGAGATGGAGGCTTCGGTCCCCTCTGTGCGCTGACCCTGAGGAAATACCTCTCAGAAGACTTCACCTCAGTGATGCTGGTCTCTCCTTACTTACAGCTGATTTTTCAGCCCTAGCTAACCAGCATCAATTGTCCCAGTAAAGCAAAGGTTTTGCTTCAGGTTCTGGTCTCTTCTTAATCACAGCTGATTCTTCAGCCTCAGCCAATCAGAACCCAATCCAAAATCTCACGTGAACAGCCCTGATTGTCTCCATTTCCCTTTGAAGCTTCATAAGCCAGGCCTCCATCGTCTACAACTCTTCCAGCATAACTGTTCCAAGCTCCACAGCAACAAACTCTGAGCACACAATGGCTTTTCCAGCCCAAAGTTCCAAACACTTCCACAGTCCTCCCCAAAACACCAAGGTCAGTCTGTCACAGCAATATGCCACTCTCAGTACCAATCTCTGTCCTAGTTTGTTTCTTCATTGCTGCGACAAAACACTCTGACCACTACCAACTTGGGGAGGAAAGGGTTTATTCAGCTTACAACTCCCAGGTCAAAGTTCATCAGGGAGCCCAAGGTAGGAACTCAGGGCAGGAACCTGGAAGCAGGAGCTGGAGCACAGGCCATGGAGGAACGCTGCTTACTGGCTTGCTCCTCTGGCCCCTGCTCAGGCTGCTTCCTTATGCAACACAGGCCCACCTGCCCAGGGGTGGCACCACCCACAGTGGGCTGGGCCTTCCCACATCACTCATCAAGAAGAGGGCCCTGAGACATGGCCACAGGCCAGTCCAATAGAGGCAATTCCCTGATTGAGGCTCCCTCAACCCAGGTGTGTCAAGTTGACATTAAAGCTATCCAGCACGCATAGTCCCTGCTTAGCTCATGGTATAGTAGGAAGGCACTATTTTATAGTGTGATATATGGAAACTGTGAAACTGACCTGTAATTGATGTCTGTTTTGGCTTGCCCACCCATCACTATTTTTTTTTTTTTCTGAAGTGGTTCTTGGGTTCTTCTTTGGGAATTACTTGGTCTCTCATTCTATGTATTTTGAATGGAGCTGTGGGGGCATGATTTAAACCTTGCCAATTAGAACATTATACACTTTAGCTTAAAGTGATTGACTCAAGGACACAAACCATGGTCCAAGCCAGCCTGTTATAGTCAGAAGCAATTTTAAAATGTCTTGTTATGGAGTCCAGATTGGCTTCTATCTCACTAAACAGATCAGGCTTGTTTTGAACTCACAGCAATCCTCCTGCCTTAGCATCCCAGAGTGCCACCACGTGCACTAGTCAATTTTACAACAAAGCACAGTAACATTTAGGGTTCAATAGAGTTAGGCTATAGTTGGAAAATGGACTCTGAACAGGGGAAACTGAGAGATGAAGCTAAAATCATGGAGAGAAGAGTTTATAAAGATCCTTATATGCTACACTGAAGAATTTGGACTTTCTCCTGGAGAGATGGAAGGGCCATTAAGTGATTTTAACCAGAGGATTCACATATCACATTAATGCTTTAGAAAAATTAGTATGGTAGAGAAATGAATGAAGCACTAGGGAAAGATGAAACAGAAAGCAATGAATGAATGAAGGTGGCAGAAATTGTCCAAACCAGAGGTAATAAGGGATCTGGACCATTAGACAAGTAGTGGGGACAAGGAGAAGCGGCACAGTGGGGATGTTTGCCACCAGTTCTCGTGAGACATGTCTGAAAGAGTAACACAACAGCAACACCTCCTTGGAGGAATTATATTATGAATATATCTCAATTTTCAGTTAAAAAAGAGATGCCTTAAGACTGTGCATCTCCCGATTTTATATGCATATAAATCAACTTTGGATACTGTTAAGATTCAGGTTCTTGTTGAATAGTTCCTGGGTGAGATATAATGTTCTATACTTTGAACAAGCTCCCAGGTACTGTTGGTGCTATTGGCCTGCTGACATCACTTTGAATAGTATTTTACTTTTATTTTTTTGGTCTTTTTGAGACAGAGCCTTCCTGTAGCCCCAGTTGGCCTGGAACTCACTATGTAGACCAGGCTGGCCTTGACCTCACAGAGAGCCACCTGCCTCTGCCTCCTCAGTGCTGGGACTAAAGGCGTGAGCCAATACACCCTGAAAGGTTTAGTATTTTTTCAAGTAGGAATATATTATTCAAGTGACAAAGTCCAACAGGCAGGAGAAAAGGGGGTAGAGTTTAGGAAAGAAAAAAGGACTTGGGCTAGAGATATTTGGAGGTTATCTGGAGGTGATGATGCCAGGCTATGAGGCTAAAGGCCCAGCTAATATCTGGAGAAAAGAGAGAAAGAGGCGTGAGAATAGTTCATGCCTTGAACCAGCATTCAAGGGACAACTGAGGACAGGCTTAAGAAATTCATGCAGCAGATGAACCTGGGATGCCAAGTTTTCAAAGAGACATCTCCAGGTCCCTTATTATAGAAAGAATAGATTCTTATTGTTAGCTATTTAAGAAAATAGTTCTCTTAAATTTACAAAGAAAAAAATAAAAATGTCTCCAGGACTATTAACACATTTGGCCAATATTACTATTGTTGGATATTTAAGAAGTTAGCAATTTTAAATTTCCAAAACTTTTAAAGAATAATTACTATTACTGAGCATTATATTCCTGATACTATACTACTGGTTTCTTCATAACATGTTATCTCCTGTCCCCCCACAGGCTATCCTTCTGACCTAGTGGAAAATCCAATTTTGATCAAAATTAGTTCTCTACCACCCACCCAAGACCAGTTAGTTCACTTGGGGGAGGTCCAGGCTTGATCCATTGCTGACAACTTGATTGCTCTCTAGCCGACTTTCTTAGTACCTTGTTTTCCTGATTCAGTGCCAGCTGGAGAGTGAGGATCTTGCCATCCGTTGGACTCTCTGATGCTCAATCTTCACTCTCCCTAATGGTGTTACACGTGCATTCCTATTTAAGGTACTGCCACCTCCTTTACCAGTTAGGTTCCTGACAGTCACAGAACCTTCAACCCACACTTTCTGGTGTTCCATTTGGTTGCCCCTTACCTCACTCATGTAACGCCAAAGCCTCCAAGCACTCTTGGCTCTTTGAACACAGAATTACTTCAACTGGCCCAGGTGTTTTGAGGGCAAGGGAGCTTTTTACTTTGCCCTGGAGCTGGCCAAGTCTCAAAGAATGTCATTCAACCGTTCTCTGCCTCCTTTCACAGCACTGAGGAAGTATTACATTGTTTTGATATCCTTACAAATCTTTCGGTACATACATTGTTTATGGAGATTCCCTATAACTACTCCACGTACAATTCCCACTATACATGCTGAAGCTTGGATGAATATAGAAATTCAAGTTACAGACATTTAAGTAGCTGTGAGGCTGTAGACGAAGTGCCTTGGACTCTGGAGCAATAAAGGGCGTGGTATTATCACAGATCCTATAAAAATACTTTTCTCAAGGTCATGCATGAGTCAGTAAGAATACTCAAATTCAGAAATCACAGTATAGAAAGAGAGAGTTCTGTGTGCCTCAAATCAGGGGCTGGTGTTAGTTTAATCCTCACATCAACGCAGTCTCAATTTTACAAATAGCAACTGAGTTTAAAGTGAGTGTCCTGGTGACTTATTTAAGGCAACAAAGCCAGGACGATGCGTCTGGGGTCTCTATAAGGTTCTGTATCCATCCCACCAAAGTGAGGCGGTCTAATTTAATTGCGAAGAGTCAACTCCAGGCAAACCTCAACACTAAGGAGTTTCAATTTACCAGAAACATTAAAAAGGCGCATGAGCAGCGTAGCGCCCTCCACCCGGACACCCAGTCTCCTCACCGCGCATGCGCCCTCCCCACCCCCGTCCCCCTTCCCCCTTCCCCATAGTTCCCGCCACTTCCCGCCCCTTTCCCGCCCGGATGTCCTTTCAGTTTGGCCGGATGTTGTTGTGAGTCAGGGAGACACGTGAGGCCTCGCTACGTCATCCGCAGGCAAGCGCGGGGAACATGGCGGCGGGGCTAGTGAGCGGGAAGGTGAGTAGCGGCACCGGGAGGGGCCCGGTGGCTCCCGGCGGTGTGCTGCAGTTCGGGGCGGCTGCCGAGGGGGAGCGGGGTCCGAGGAGCGGCCCGGGGCGGCCTGCCGGAGCGCCAGGCGGGGTGACAGCTGTTCCCCAGAATGCCAGTGACCCCCGAGCGAGTCCCGGTCCTGCTCCGGGGCGGGTAGGCCTGGTTCTTGCCTGGCCCCGGAGCGGGGCGGCTGTTGCTCTTGTCGCCTTCCCCCAGCAGGGTCAGTTCCACCCAGCTCCTGTCTGCTCCCGTGACTCGGGCCCCTTCGCCGCCTTCGAGGAGCCGCCCTGGCTTGCCCTGGTGTGCGTTCCGGAGAAGGTGTCTAGTCACCTTCGGAGGAGCGAACGGATCCTCAGCGGTGGGTCGTGATGACAAACTGCCCAGTCGGTTGACGGCTGTGAGCACCAAGGTCTGCTTCCCCGGCGGGCCTGGATGGGGACGGCCTAGGCTTAGCTAGAAAAGCGTGTGTTAAAACATGCATTTCGTGGAAGTGTCGGGGCGTTTCTGTCGGGCTGTCTGTCGGAGGTTTGACAGTGACACCCTCCTAGTTGGTTAGGACCCAGCATTAGATTCCGGGGGGCATTTTGTTGTTCTATTGCCAGTTCAAATTCCGAGGGACAGCTTATGCGTAGGGTTATCGGCTTCATGACGTGCACCTGGCAGCATTCCCCAGTGCTGCGTTATTTCGCAGACGGCTGTGACCGACTGGTAATGACTCAGAACACTAAGGACTGCTCACTTGTTCAGATAGCGTCCTCTGTGTCTTCAGTTTTATGGATGATCTCCCTGCAGCCCCCCGCCCCCAATTTTGAATTATTTGACAGCGTTTTTGGCTTGGCCTTACGGAGTAGTAGATGAGGCCAGAATAACAGATGATAGTCTTTTCCTCATTGTTGAGCCGGTGTGACCTTGGATTTGGACAATTAATACCTGTACACGTTCATTATGTGCAGAATGGAAGTGATGCCAATCGCGGTGTTGAAGTGCTTAGGAGTACATGAGCTAAATACAATGCGTGTATATACTTACATGTGTTTACTCTTGTTTTTCTTAAAAAAATATTTATATTTACGTGGACGGGTGTTTTGCCTGGAACTGAAGTTTACGAACGTTTTGTTAGCGGTCATGTGGGTGCGGGGAATCGAACCCCGGTCCTCTCGAAGAATAAGTGTTCTTAACTCCTGAGCCATCTCTCCATCCCATAGTTTGCTCTTTTGAATAATAAGTTGGACATCTTTTTTTGGCTATTCATATCCTTGCCAGTTTTAGTCTTTTTATATTTGAGGTGAATGCTGATCATCTGCTCCTTGACTCATTACAGTGTAGAAAATTGTCCTATTGAATTTTCCATTTGGGCTGATCTAATCTAGCACTTTTCTAAGAACAGATCTTTATAAAGTTTCTGTTTTCCAGTTTGGACTGATTCTGAAAGAACCCTTGGTAAACAGGTGTGAAATGTAAGACAGCCTCTCTTGCTTTTTTCCTTGTGGTCACTACTTGTCATAGATCACCTTAAAATATTGGCTCGAATTAAAAGTTCACATCCATTCCTGCCACTCCACTGAAACTGTTCTCCCAAGCTCAGTGTGCCGTCTTTTCATATAATATCATGTCAGCAAAATGTGTGCAGCCCTTTCATAATATTACGATCAGCAAAATACATATAGCCCTCTCTCAGTAAGTTATGTTCTGGTTTAATGACATTATTTGATTGCATCTAGTTGGAGGCATCCTTCACTGGATTCTCTCTGTCTCTCTCTCTCTGTCTCTCTCTCTCTCTCTCTCTCTCTCTCTCTCTCTCTCTCTCTCGTGTTCGCTCGCGCGTGCGCATAAACATTGTGTCTTGCTTTGGAAAAACGTATGAGAAACCTTTACTTTGTTAAGGGATCCAAACTGATTAACTTGCCATAAAAAAAGATGTTACCTTTATGCTTCCCTACTTCCGTCTTTGTGTGTGTGTGTGTGTGTGTGTGTGTGTGTGTATACGTGGGGTATAGAAATATGTGTGGGTATGGGTGTGGGTGTGGTCAGGTTTTCTCTCCCCAGCTCCATAGTTCTGCTGAGATGGTGTGATCTAGTTCAACATTATAGTGGATTATTGCACTTCATTCTTCACCCTTTAGTCGAAATAATTGGCTTAGAAAAAGCAAGGCTGGCCGGGCGTGGTGGAGCACGCCTTTAAGCCCAGCACTTGGGAGGCAGAGGCAGGTGGATCTCTGTGAGTTCAAGGCCAGCCTGTCTACATAGTGAGTTCCAGGCCAGCTAGGGCTACAGAGAGACCCTGTCTCAAAAAGATGGAAAACAAAAAGCAAGGCTGACTATGACTGTGCTGGAAGTCTAGTGGCCTTTCTTTATCTTTAGGATAAATTCCAAACTCCTGTAAGTCTTTTAGATTGAAGGAATAACTGAAAGTGTCTTCTCATTCCAGAACCTGTGAAAATCAGGCACTTCCAAATCAAATTAGGTGGAATTGGCAGTGGCTAGAAGAGTGAAGGTTTGCACTCTTTTGAAGGATTTAGTAGAAGTTATTTGTAGAGATGAGAGGTGATAGGGTCCTTTAGCCATGGTATTCCTATAGACAAATACATACGGTGTTCAGGGAACAGGTAAAGTTTAGAGTGGGCACTGGCAGAGGTGGTGTGTGTTAGGAGATATAATGCGACCATGAAGGTAAAGGATATAGTCAGAAGGAATGTAAGTTGTTATGATATGATCAAATATACAGTTTATAAAGATGAGTTTTAGCACTGGTTATACATCACATATGTTACAGGGATTAGAGTATGACTAGGTTGGGAAGAGTAGAGACCAGAATGTGTTTGAGTAAACTACTCTAGAAATGATGAGGGGTCAGTTTCACACAAAAGCTGATAGATAAAGTACATAGGGTCAGGATGTAAAAGACTTTTAGGATAAATGATTGACTGAGCCGTCTTTGATATTGGCAGAATCAGAATAGCAGGGTTACATGGAATTGAACAGTTTAAGATGCCTGTGGCTATTGAAATGGGGACATTTAGGCGCTTAGGTATTTAATTGTGAAGCGCTTGGGAATATCTGGGCTCACACTGGCTTTCCCTGGGGTACTTTCTCTAGCTAACAGCTTCAATTGTTTACTGTAAACCAGATGTCTTTTAAGGAAACTGAATTTTTGAAGCCCTTTTTGATTGTCAATTATTTTGTAAAATGCACATAGTTGGTAAAGTTCGGGAATGAATATTAGTTATGCAGTAGGAATTGGGTTTCTTTATTTGGAGAGATTTAGGGCAAGAATTTTACCTTAAGCTTACTAGTAAGTATTTGGGTTGAATGTTTTTCATTTATCTTTAGTTTCTGAGAACAGTTTGTAACAGTATGAATACGTCAGTTGCTCTTCAGTATAATAACGGTATAACAATTACTACTGTGTTGGGCAAGTTATCTTTTTTTCAGCTTTGTCAGAAGGATGGCCTGAAATTTGATAATATGAAAGTGCATCTCTATCTGGAAAGTTGAATTTGTTTTAATTTTTGCTTCTTAATTGTAACTTTTGTGGCTAAGTTTGAGTTTATCACATTTGTTATGAAACATTTGCTGTAGTTCTCAGAGGTCCTTTATTTATTTCATTATTATTGTTACTGTTGTTATTATTTGAGACAGCATCTCATGAAGCCCAGGCTGGCCTTGAACTTGCTATATGGCCGACCATGACCTTGAATTCTGGATTTCCCAGCCTCAGCCTCCCAGTTGCTGGGATCAGTCTGTGCCACTGTTCAGGCTTCAGGACTCTTATAATAAATTACCTGATTACTGGGCTTACTTGTTTGCTAAAGGCTATTCCCATCATTAGGACATCATTACAAGTGTTATATATGTACTGTTTGGGCTCTCAGAAATCTTAAAAATTAAGCCGGGCATGGTGGCGCACGCCTTTAATCCCAGCACTCGGGAGGCAGAGGCATGCGGATCTCTGTGAGTTCAAGGTCAGCCTGGTCTACATAGTGAGTTCCAGGACAGCTGGGGCTACAGGGAGACCCTGTCTCAAAAAAGACCAAAAAGAAAATTATTGTGTGTTGTTTATGACACACATGTGAGTGGGGGTATGCACATTCCATGGCACATGTATGGAAATCAGAGGACAACTTTGGGGAGTTGGTTCTCTTCTTCCATCATGGGATCTGTGGCTCAAACTCAGGTCATCAAGTGTGGCAAGCATTTACCTGCTGAGCCATCTTACCAGCCCCATTTTAGTAAATCTTTATTTTAGGATTTGCATTTATTTAGTTTTATTTTTTTACTTATGTGTGTGTGTATGCCTCTGTGAGTTTATGTGCACTGCTTGCCTCCAGATACTCTTGGAGGTACTTCAGATCCCCTGGAACTGGAGTGACAGGCAGTTGTCAGTCACTGATACAGATGCTGGGATCCTGGGGATCCGAACCTGGGTCCTTTGCATTAAGCAATCTTAACAGCTGAGCTATCTCTCCAGCTCCAATAAAGTCTGAAGGAATGACTTTTCTGGAAATGCCTTCTGTTACAAATATGGACATGCTTCTTTAGAGAACGAAGAAGGGGGAACTGTGGACGTGAATTTTTGACAAATGACCAACTTTTTGGTTACAAGGTTAAGTAAATCTTATGTTTTTGAAATATTTAACACCATCTCAGCTTGGTTATAATGTAAAACAACTTTACTAGACTTTGGGTTCCTCTTGTAACCTAAACATAAAGCTTTAATCCCTCATGACCCTTTCCTTGCCTCTGGCCCAGAATGTGTGTATGTGTGCATATTGTGGGCATAGCAAGGACTGGAAACAGTGAATAGTGTGTGTGTGTGTGTGTGTGTGTGCGTGTGTGTGTGTGTGTGTTGTGAATATCAAAAGCTCTGCAAGCAGTGCTTATTAGTTGGAAGCAATGGGAATTATCCCAGTTGTGTTGCAAACAATAGATGGGATTAGATTGGTAACATCTGTTTGTCCTTGTGTATGCTGTTCTAGGCCAGTAGGGGTCAGAAAGGGCAAAATCTTTCTCTGATAAGGGTCCATTTTTCCTGTTCCATTTAATGCTGGATATACCGTTTCAATAAAAAAATAGCAAGACCTTTGTTTGAGAGCACAGTTCCTGTGGAAATCTCACGTTCCACTCGTGGCTCAAATGGATGCTAAGAGTCAGGCTCTCATTATTCAGTCATCATGTAATGTGGCATAGGACTACCACAAAAGTCTATTAAATATAGAATATTTGACCCTACTTGAGGCAGATAATATGAATTATACTTTGTTGGGTGCTAGATATTTTGTGTTCCTATAAGATACTGAGATTTGTCTTAGAAGACATTGAAGTTATGTGGAAACAGTTTGATACTTTTGGATTTTACTTAACTCATAAGATGGTATCAGTACAGATTTGTGTAGAACTAATTACATCCCACTGCTGAAGCAAGGCTGTTAGTATTCTATCCAGTGCTTTGAGAATTAGGAGGTTTCTGCACATTAACCTGAGCAGCTGTGTAAGCCTGCAGAGTGATTTCAGGTGGCTTTCCTCTCTTGGGTAATTTATTGGCACACATGCCCTTTAATACTAGAGGAAGACTACTGATCTCTGTGTATCTCTCTTCCTTGGTACTGTCCTACAAACTCTTCTGTCTTGGTAGTTGGTGTTCGCCCCTCTGTCTTCTCTCTGACACCTAGGTTTTCTCTCCC
Organism: Nannospalax galili; assembly: GCF_000622305.1. Taxonomy (NCBI): domain Eukaryota; kingdom Metazoa; phylum Chordata; class Mammalia; order Rodentia; family Spalacidae; genus Nannospalax; species Nannospalax galili. The sequence goes on along the minus strand of NW_008339767.1, from coordinate 3,126,047 downwards.
TTTGATAATAGATAGAAACTCTCAGGAGGAAGTTGTATTTTGCAATTGTTTTCTTTCTTTTCATGGTCTTCTCCTTTGTTGTCTAATGGGTAGCATCTCCCCCGTGAGAGTTTAAATCCAGTCTCTGTTACTCCAGCTTAGCCAGAAAGTTATTATAAGTTTCCTCCCCTTCTGCCCCTTTGCAGTTTGTGTTTGTGTGAGTGTGAGAGTGTGTATGATTAATACCTATCTCTTTTGTGTACCACCCCATGCCCACCTTCTGTGAAGTGTTTTGACTTTGTTATTACAAATGCCCAGGATGGCATTTCCCCTAGAAATCCTTCAGATTGGAGTACAAATATCACATAAGATGTTGGAACCACTTCATCAGTGTCAGTACTAATCTTAAGCTGATTGCTTTCTTTCATTTTTTTAGTATTCATTTGTGTTTTAATTTTTAATATTTATTACTTTTTATTTTATGTGTATGTGTTGCCTGTATGCATGTGAGTGCACCCGTATCTTGCAATTCTGGCATAGGTCAGAAGAGGGCGTCAGATCCCCTGGAACTCGAGTTAGGACGGTTAGCCACCTGTGTGTGCTGGAATTTGAATCCAGGTCCTTTGCAAGAGCAGTCAGTGCTCTTAACCATTGAGCCATCTCTCCAGCCCCCTAAGGTATTCATTTGTACAAATAAAACTTGGCCAGAATAGACCTGTCTCAACCCTGAATAGTGGAAGGACCTTCATCAATTCATTTAACTTCCTTGCAGTTTTCTTAGTTACAAGACAGGAGTGATAATATGTATCTGAGTTGTAAGGGTCTAATGCAGTAGTGTAAAATGTTTATTTTAAAATAATGTAGATATTACATAACATATGAAGCCATTTGGGCCTTCTTTTTACTTTGTTTTAACCCGAGTAAAGAGATTGAAAGCCTATTGCACTAAAAATCTTTCCTGAAATGAAATTCCTGATGTCAGTTCTCTGTGGCAAAATTTTTTTTCCATGTCAAAGTTTAGAGATAGCTTTTCAAGTGTTGTTTATTGACAAACTTAAGCAGCAAGTAGCCTGACTGAATGGTGCTTCTCAGGAATTAGTTCATTCTGGAGTCTTAATGAAGTATCTCTACAAGAAAGTTTTGTTGTATTTTTTCAGATGTTTGATACTGAACTCATAGCCTTGCAAGCACTCTGTCCTGAGCTACATTCCCAGACCTAATGTCAAAGTTTTATTTGGACTTCTGTTTTTGTATTTTGAACATTTTTAAGTAGTTGAGACTTGTAGAGTTGTGACTTTTGTGTTTAATAGCATATGAACTAAGAGATTAGAGTGAATCAACAAGTGCTATAGATAATAAATCATTCCCCTCAGAGTAGATTGAAAGACTAATAATATTCAAAGGAATAATTTAAACCAAGATGATGTAAAAGGGACTGTGCTTCTCATATAAGATGTTAGGAGTTCAGAAAGGAGATTATGGCCACATTGTTAAATTGTTGCTGCATTAGCTTAAAATGTCAAAGATGCTTAGAAACTGGTTTTTAGTCCAGAAGCAGCTTCATTTTCTGCATCTGGAATCTCATTTTATTTGAATAGAAATAATTTCAAAGTGTTATGTGAAACAAAAGAATTATTGGAGTTTAAAATCACATGCTTTCTAGTTTATGAATTTATAAAACAAGATGGCCAAAATAATTATTTGCAATTCCAGAATTGATTTTTTTCTAGGGAACCAACATGGAACATTTCTAGTAGTTTCTTTAGGTAGTAACTGTTGAGATTTAATGGATGAAGGTATCAGAAACTCTGAAGGTCACTCCTTTTGGTGTGTGTGTGATCCTGAGTACAGTCAGAGGCAGGTGGATCTCTCTGAAATCTAGGCCAGCCTGGTCTACATAGTGAGTTCCAGGGCATCTGCCAGCTGTGGCTACAGGGAGACCCTGTGTAAAACAAAAAAGACAAAAACTCATATTATTCCCTGTGTTTCCATAGCATACCAAAATAATATCTCATGAGAATATCCATTTTTGGGAATATGTAGAAAGCATCAGTTTTTTTATATTTCATCTGATCTTTCTTGTGGATATTTTCATGTGTTTTCAGTTTGAACCTGATGTTTACATTAAAATATTAAAATATTGTTGTTAGTTTTGTGTGGCTGGATACCAAACCCAGGGCTTTGTGCCTATATCACTAATCTATACCCCAGTTCCAAACTACATGTTTTGAGTTTAATTTACATATTGGTGCACATAGCAATTAACCTGACATCTTTGTTTATAAAGATGAACAAAATTGTGCTTTATCACTAATGTGAAAAACAAATTTTCGTGTGTATTGAAGAAAAATATACTTCTTGTTTACCTGTGTTTGAAATTTCCTTAAATCTGAGTGGTATGCTTTAAGTACAGGTTGAGTATTCCTAATCTGAAATGTCCCATAAACCTAAAACTTTTTCAGTGCTGAGGAGATGCTACAAATAGAAAATTCCCAACTTCATCTAACTATAGTCCAAATACAGGCACTTTAAACATATTCTATAAAATTACTTTTAGGGTCTGGAGAGATGGCTCACCAGTTAAGAACATGGGCTGCTCTTCCAGAACACCAGGTTTGATTCCCAGCACCCACATGGTGTCTAACAACCATCTGTAACTCCAGTTCCAGGGGATCTGGCATCCTCTTCTGGTCTCTGTAGACTTTACAACATAGGTGCACTTATATACATGCAGGCAAAACATAAAAATAATATAAAATGATAATAGAAATGAATTACCTTTAGACTATGTGTATAAGCTGTATGTAAAACATAATTGATTTTGTGTTTAGATTTGGGCTGTAGTCCTAAAATACCCTATTATGAATATGCAAATACTCATGAATCTGGAATACTTCTTCTCAATTAACCTGTGATACTTGTATATGAGATAATCAGACACTTGAACAGACATTTTAAGAAAACATGTCAGAATTTTTAACAAATGTTGAAATAAAGTGTGTGGTGCTGGGACTCAGTTGTTTACTATGCAAACATGAGTTCAGATCTCCATCACTAAGCTAAAAAGCTGGATGTGGTGGCATGTACCTGTAAGTGGTGGCATATACCTGTAATTTCAGCTCTGGGAAGGCAGAGATAGGAAGAACATGGAATTTGCTGGCCAGTCAGTCTAGCCAATCATTGAGCTCCAGATTCATTAAGAAAGTCTGTCTCACCTAGGCATGGTGGTACATGCTTTTAATCCCAGCACCTGGGGAAGCAGAAGTTATCTCTGAGAGTGTGAGGCCAGCTTGGACAATAGGGAGTTCCAGGCCAGCCATTATTAACATAGTAAGACTACCCCCTTTCCAAAAAGAAGAAGGAGGAGGAGGAGGGGGAGGGAGAGAGGGGTAGGAGGAGAAAAGAAACTGCTTCTTAAAGCAGAGAAACAATTGAGGAAGACACCTGAAGTAGGTTGGCCTCTGGTTTCTACGTGCCCGTACACCCTTGTACATGAGTACACACACACACACACACACACACACACACACACACACAGAGAGAGAGAGAGAGAGAGAGAGAGAGAGAGAGAGGAAAAAAGTGTGAGTCTAATTTTATTTTTACTATTCCAGATTATATATGAACAGGAAGGGGTATATATTCACTCGTCTTGTGGAAAGACCAATGACCAAGACAGCTTAATTTCAGGAATATTACGTGTTTTAGAAAAGGTAAGTTTCGGGTAAGGGATTTGTTTAATGATAATTTATGATGGTAGTTCTTCCGCTGTAGGAAAGTTTAAATTTCTTATATAAGATACTGTATAATTGATTTGTGGTTATAAATTCAATGTAGAAATGTTAGGAAGAAAATACTTTAAACTGATAAAACACAGGAAATATTTTAAAATTTATTATGTAAACATTGAAGTAATATAAAATTTTCATAATGAAAAGTAAGCAGAATTCAATGTCCTTAACATTTGTTGTTAAACAATGGAAATATTAGTGTATGTGAAATACTAATACTTAAGAGCTTAAAAGTTTGTTTTGGGTTCAGGGGATAAAAAATGGATTAAGAATACTATTTTGATGAACTCTTAAGTATGACTCATAAATGATCTTTTTCTCTAGGATGCTGAAGTAATAGTGGACTGGAGACCATTGGATGATGCACTGGATTCCTCTAGCATTCTCTATGCTGGAAAGGTATTTGATAATATTTGATTGAGAGAAGACTGTTTCTGTTTGTGCGTGTGTGCGTGTGCATGTGTGTTTGTGTGCGCGCACATGGCATATTTGCTACACTGCCTCTTGCAGGTTCTTTTCCTTCCCTCCAATAGCTCCTCTTTCTGGTTCATGTCACATGGATTTTCCCTGTTTCTCCTTTAACATCCCTTCTCTCCCTCTCATAGTCTCTGTTCTAGTTTCATCACATACACAGCTGAGCTCCCACTTCAGCTCTAGTTGTCCCAATTTTAGCTTGGGCTTTATCCTAATTTCTCAGTTCTTTACATGATCTGCCACTTCTGAGCTTTTGATGTTTATAAAGGACTGTAGAAGTTGGAGAGATGTGTGGGAGGATGATTCTGAGGTTGGTTCTTAGCTTTCCTCAGTATATGGAGATGGTTGTAGAGATGGTGGTGAGGGAGACGTTTTCTTTGCTTTATTTTTATTCTATGTGTATCTGTGTATTGTGTGCATGTATACAAGTATACCCGTGTCATTCAGTGCCCATGGAATGCAGAAAAAGGTGTCAAATCCCCTGGAACTGGAGTTACGGACAGTTGTTAGCTGCCATGTGAGTGCTGGGGTTTGAGCCTGGTGCTCTTAACCACTGAGCTATCTCTCTAGCTTTTTGATTTATTTTTTCTTTTATGTGTGTGAGTGTTATGCCTGCATGTGTGTAAGTGCACCTATGTCATGCAGTTCCTGAAAAGGACAGAAGAGGGTGTTGGATTCCTTGGAACTGGAGTTACTAATGGTTGTTATCTGCCATTTGGGTGCTGGGATTCGAACCAGGGTCTTTTTCAAGAACAGCCAGAGCTCTTCACTGCTGAGCTATCTCTCCAGCCCTGGTTTTCTTTCTTAACATTTCATTTGTTTGTTTGTTTATTTATTTATTTATTTATTTATTGTGTGTGTGTGTGTGTGTGTGTGTGTGTGTGTGTGTGTGCATGTGTGCATACATGGAGGCCAAAGGAAAACCTGTGGGAGTTGGTTCTGTTTTCCTACTATGTGAGTTCTGGGGATTGAACTCCAGTCATCAGCAAGTACCTTTACTGGCTTAGCCATCTCACTGGCCCCTATTGGTTGGTTTTTCTCTTTGTTTCTCAGTAAGTTGGTAGGAGTAGTTTTGTAGTTTGGATATTTCTCTTATTCCTGTCCAAGTTTAGAATCCTCATCTTACTTTAACTTATGTGTACTGTCTCATAGAGAAGTAGATTTTGATTTTATTTTCTTTAAAATTGAATGTTCTATAGAGCTATACATGTGAATATGTTGCTTTTAGCTAGTTTTTATTGTCATAAAACACACAACTAATTTTGGCCTAAGTAAATTACTATTGTTAACTGTTTTCCATAAATCTAAAAATCTGGAGGCTGGATGCTTTTTGTCTCTTGATTTCTCTTGTCATTTTTTTTAGACATCACAACTTCATTCAAAACAGGAAAATGAGGAAAAGGGATGAAGTTTTTATTATGGAAGCCAAAGCCTTTGCAGAACCCCTGAGTTGACATCTGTGTACATTTTGTTGGCAACTCTTAGAACAAAGAAGTAAAGCAAGCTATTCTTGTAATTTTGGTAGTAAAGATGAGCAAGGGAGAAAAAGACAGGCAATAGTTTTGTTGTCTGACATGGCTTATAGACTTCATTCATAGGAGTTTGGATGTTAGGAATTAGAATTTGCTAGTTTCAGACTTTATGTTAATTGTTTTAGGACTCCAGTTCAGTTGTAGAATGGACCCAGACCCCAAAAGAAAGAGCTCATCGAGGATCGGAACATCTGAACAGTTATGAAGCAGAATGGGACATGGTTAATACAATTTCATTTAAAAAGAAGCCACATACCAATGGAGGTATGAATTAAATCTTTTGAAATATGAAACTGATTTGCTACAGTGTACTAATAAAATAAAAGTACAAAGAAAATTCTTTAATACTTCTCAAATTAGGATGATCTTATACTTTAATATGTATATCATTTTGTTCTCTTTTCATCACTTTCTATTTTGTTGCTGTGACTTCAAACAAGAATTTAAAGATACTTGTTCTATTTTTTTTAGTTAGGAATGGCAAAATAAGCAACACTTTTAAAATTATTTTTTATGAGCCAAGTATGGTTAGTACATACTTCTAATCCCATCATGAGTTTTAAGGGCAGCCTGGCTGTGTCATGAGTTCAGGCCAGTGACACCCTATCTCAAAAGGAAAACAAAACAAGGGACACCATACACAGGTTTCTTGATCTAGTATTTTAAAATCATGTTGTTTCATCCTGAAGCACCAGGGGTAGATGGAGTATTCTCCTCAACCTTTCCATTTGAATGTCAGCATTTGCTGGCTCTTCTCAGCTCATTGCAGTTTCTTTTGCATATGTTGAGTTGCTACTCCCTTTTGTTATTTTAAATCTATATTTACTAGTTGGTGATTACAAAAAGAGTCAAGTTAACTGTCTGACATTATTATACATGCTAGTTTATGTAATAAAAATAGCTTATATACCTTAGAATTCATGTATTATACTAAATATCATCTAACTAGCACACTGGTGATGTGGCCAATCTGATTGTAATCTCATTTATTTTAATTTCATTTTTATGTGTATGAGTGTTTTGCCTGCATACATGTGAGTGCACGTTCTGTGCATGCAATTCCCATGGGGGCCAGAAGAGGGCACAGATCCCCTGGAACTGGACTTAGAGACAGTTGTTAGCTGCCATGTGGGTGGTGGGAACTGAGCCTGGGTCCTCTGCAAGAGCAGTCAGTGCTCTTAACTGCTGAGCCATTTCTCCAGACCCTTGTGATCTCACTTTAAAATGTTGAACATTTATATGCAGTTAAATGTGTTTTTTTCTCTCTCTCTCTTTTTTTTTAAATTAATTCCTTTGTGTTTTATAATGGAAAGTATATTTTATTTCTTAATGATTTGGCCTGAGTTTAAGAATGATCTATGTTTATCCAGTCAAGAAGATCCCAAAACCTTATGAGAGCATGCATTGTTTGTATTTATATATCACTGTTACTAAGTACAATTGATATTAATGTGTGTGGCCTATGGAATCATTCTCATGTACAATAGTAGTTACACTGTGTAAAAGAAGTTACTTTAGGAAGCAGTTGCAATTAAGAAGTAAATAGTATTTTATTTTGTTTTTTAATTAAAAAAAACTTTATTGAGCATTACATACATGCACATAAGGCGTTTTGATCAAATCCACCCCAATTCTCTCCCCTCTAACACCTCCCATATTTCCCCATCATTTTTTTCTGACTTCATGTACTCTTTCTTTCTTCCTTTCTGTCTTTCGTTCTTTCTTGGGCTTTTTGCTATTCTAACATTACCCCTCTGAACAGGTAACCCTAAAATATTTTAGGGATTAGATAAGAGCTCCCAAATACTTTTGTCATTTTTGGCCTTTGGAACAGAGTATGTTGCTAAGAGGCCCAAGGACATTTTGACTTTTAGCCAAGAAACTGGCTACTTTTCTTATAAATAGTATTTTATAAGCTTTTGCTATCAGGTCATGCGTGGCATATTTTTTGAGGGGCGTGGGAAGGTAAGGGATGGCATTTGGGTGTTCTTACTCTACTGAAAGGGGAGAGGTTCTTACCAGAACCAGAATGTAGAGAGAGATGAAACCCAGGATTTTAGTATCTGGGCTGCTGTAAAGTGATACTTAGCTTCTTTAGATTGTCATGTTTTAAGTTTGTGAAATGATGTTTTTGTTGCTTAATACTGTTAAATTCTTGAAAGGTGACAGGCCACAAGAATGAGCCAAAGAGTAAGTTTTCAGAATTTCTTCATCATTGCATAGAAGAGATACGTAATCTGGCAATAAAGATCTTGTTAGTGAGCCTTAGCTTTGGATACCCATTGAAGTAACCTGGAGAGATTAGGTTTAAAAACAAACAGAAAGTTGGACTCTGGAGGTTGGATATCACTGTTTTCCAAAAGATCTCCAATGTATGGTCAGAGTTTAGAACTATGCAGCTGTGCAGCTAAGCTGAGAATCACAATGCAAATACTGCTGATGTGATTGGTTCACAGTGACATAAAGTGAGGAGACTATTTTGTAATTGCTGTATGTTAAGGAAATAACTTCTTTCAGTATATGTGAGTTACACAAAATAATGAGTTTCCTTGTGACATTTTTTAAATATATATATATACACACACTTTTTACCCCCCTTTCCTTGGTTTCTTCTCTCTTTTATACTAGTTCTAAGAAGATAATTTCTAAGAAATTGCATTGCTTAAAAAGTTTATGAAAGGAGCCTGATATTATGGCTCATGCCTATAATCCCAGCACTCAGGAGGCAGAGGCAGGCAGAGCTCTGTGAGTTCAAGGCCAGCCTGGTCTACAAGAATTGCAGGACAGCTGGGGCTACAGAGAGACCCTATTGCAAAAAGCCAAAAAAAAAAAAAATTATGAAACATGTAAATGTTTCTGTAAGTTTTTTTTTTCAGAGGAAGTTTTTATTTTACTCTTTTTTACACATAGTTTTTGTGTTTTTTACTTTGTACTTTTTCTTTAAATTTAAAAAAATTTAATAACCACATGATTAGAAGAAGCATTTCATTACAGCTTTAACATATTCAGTAACATATTCCAGAGTAAGGATACATCTCTTTCAAAGGTGGCTGTAAATTTTTGCGTTCACAATTGAATTAATACAGTTATGCGGTATTGAACTTAATATAAGCCCTGTAAGATATAAAATTGAATGAGTTTTTACCCTTTAAAGAAGATCTCCATTTCAAGATATGCTGTTTCCTACATTTTTAGTGCTACTAACACATGTTTGCACATGTGTCTTTAATCTATGTATCTGATTATTACTAGTCACAGTTGGTTACACTCAGACCCTTAGTACCTGAGTATGGATATAAAGTTATCAGGTAGATTTCACTGGTAATGTTTATCACCTCTCCTGTTTAACATGAAGTCAATTTTTTAAAAAAAATTTAATAACTACATGACTAGAAGAAGCATTTCACTACAGCTTTAACATATTCAGTAACACACTCCATAGCAAGAGTACATCTCTTTCACAAGTGGCTGCACAGTTGAATTAATACAGATATACAATACTGAACTCAGTATAAGCCCTGTAAGACATAAAATTGAATGAGTTTTTAACCTTTTAAGAAGATCTCCATTTTATTTTAGAATATATTGTTCCTTGCAGAAAGACTCATTGTTTTTGCTACTAACACTGAGAGGCTGGGACATGCATCTCTAATCTGTATGTATCTGATTATTACTAGTGATACTCAGTTTCACTTGGATCCTAGGTGCCTGTATATGTCTATAAAGTCATCGGGTAGATTTCAATGGTAATGTTTATCACCTCTACCAATTAAGATGATGTATATTTCCATGCTTCCTCCTCAAATATAATACATTTTTTTAAATTTGTTGATTTTTTTTTTTGTGTGTGTATATCACACAGAACTTCTCAAACCATCTTATTCAACTATACACCCACTTCCCAGATGGCACCCTCCCATAGCCTCCCTCCCCCCGGCTAGAGCCCTTATACTCTGTTATCCCTGCTACTGTCTGATGTGTTGTCAGCAACCCCAGCCATTTCCCACTACTTGCCCTTCTGGTGAATCTAGTCAGCCTATCTAGAGTTCTTTGTTTTATGGGGGTCAGCTGTTCCTCATCTCACAGCAATCAGTTGTCAATATTCCTTTAGATAAGATTGGGGTCTGCTGTTCATTTTCCCAGTTCTATGCTGGGATACTATCTGGGAGTCCCTTTGGCCACCCTGACCAACAACTCAAAAGAAGGTATCGCATGTCTGGCATTGTTGCTTGTTATGTAGCCTTTAGCTATACATATGAACTCTTATGAAATTATATTGTC
>NW_008339767.1:3115136-3115446 GCF_000622305.1 Nannospalax galili | reverse complement strand
TCTCACCCCTCCATCATGGTTTCCCCAATTAAGGTGCCCCCATTTTCCCCCGATAGCCCTTAATAGTACCCTTCTATGGTCCTGTCTCTCTTGAGCTCCTTCTTTCCCTTTATCCCCTAGGTTCCTTGTATACCCTTCTCTCCCCCCTCCATTAAACTAACCTAATTTTAATCCATATCTCCCTTATTAAGGCCTGTTTCCTACTATTCTTCTGTCTTTCAGGTTCTTTCCTTTCCTTTACCTCCCTGGTTCCTTTTCATTATCCTGGTTCCTGTAGTTATGTCTGGATACATACTCACTTATCAGGACT
>NW_008339767.1:3113029-3114054 GCF_000622305.1 Nannospalax galili | reverse complement strand
TTCTGTTCAGCTCCTTAGCCCATCTTTCAATTGGGTTGCTTCTTGTCTTGATTCTCTGTTTTTTGAGTTTGTCATATATTCTGGATATTAAACCTCTGTCAGATGTGTCGCTGGCAAAGATTTTCTCCCATTCTGTGGGGTTTCTGTTCACTTCCCTGGTTGGCTCCTTTGATGTACAGAAGCTTTTTAATTTAATGAGGTCCCATTTGTTAATCCTTGACCTTGTTTCCTGAGCAATTGATGTCCGGTTTAGAAAATTCATTCCTACACCTATATCTTGTAGGTTTTGCCAAAGTTTTCTTCTAACAGTTTCAGAGTTTTAGGCTTTACATTGAAGTCTTTGATCCATTTGGAATTGACTTTTGTGCAAGGTGAAAGATACTTTAGTTTCATTCTTCTACAGGTGGAGATCCAGTTTTGCCAGCACCATTTGCTGAGCATGCTTTTTTCCAGTGAATATTCTTTGTCCCTTTGTCAAATATCAGGTGGTGGAAATTGCATGTACTCATATTTGGGTCTTCAGTTTTGTTCCATTGATCTATGGGTCTATTTTTGTGCCAGTACCATGTTGTTTTTATGACTATAGCCCTGTAATACAGCTTAAAATCTTGTATAGCAATCCCCTCGGCATTGCTCTTAGTGCTCAGGGTTGTTTTGGCTATCTGAGGTCTTTTGTGCTTCCATATGCCTCTTACGATGTTTTTTTTCCAATTCTGTGAAAAATGTCATGGGGATTTTGATTGGCATTTCATTGAATCTATAAATGGCTTTTGGTAGGATGGTCATTTTCACAATATTAATTATTCTAATCCATGAGCATGGGAGGTCCTTCCATCTTTTGATGTCTTCCTCAATCTCTATCTTTAAAGATTTAAAATTTTCATTGTAGAGGTCTTTAATGTCTTTGGTCAGGGTTATTCTGCGATACTTATTTTCCAGCTATTGTGAAGGGGAGTGTTTCCATGTACTCTTTCTCTGATTGCTTATTATTATTATATAGAAAGGCTACAGACTTTTGTAGGTAA
>NW_008339767.1:3100437-3112746 GCF_000622305.1 Nannospalax galili | reverse complement strand
GCCTTCTCTGCATCTATTGAAATGACCATGTGGTTCTTGTCTTTGAGCCCATTTATATGATTTATGCCGTTTATTGACTTACATATATTGAACCATCCCTGCATCTCTGGGATAAAGCCAACTTGATCATGGTGGATGATCTTTTTGAGGTGTGTCTGTATGCGGTTTGCAAGTATCTTGTTGAGAATTTTTGCATCTATGTTCATTAAGGATATGGGTCTATAGTTTTTATTTTGGTTGTATCTTTACCTGGCTTTGGTTTTAGAGTGGTGCTGGCTTCATAGGAGGAATTTGGAAGTTCTCCCTCCATTTCTATCTTTTTGAATAAATTAAGTAGTATTGGATGTAGATCTTTAAATGTCTGGTAGGATTCTGCTGTAAATCTATCTGGTCCTGGGCTTTTTTTAGTCGGGAGGTTTTGTATTGCTGTTTCAGTTTTTTTTTGTGTGTGTGTTATGGTTCTGTTTAAGGTGTTCATCTCTTCTTGGTTTAGTTTTGGTGGTTCCCATGCCTTTAGATATGCATCCATTTCTTTTCGGTTTTCAAATTTAGTAGCATATAGGTTTTAAAGTATTCCCTTATAATCTTTCTGGTGTCTGTTGTGATGTTTCCCTTTTCACCTCTGATTTTGTTGATTTGGAGGTGCTTTTTCTTTGTTTTGGTTAACTGTAGTGGTCTGTCAATCTTGTTTATCTTTTCAAAGAACTAGCTCTTGGATTCGTTGTTTCTTTTTATTGTTTTATTTGTTACGATTTTATTAATTTCTGCCCTGATTTTTGTTATTTCTTCTTGTCTTCTGGGTTTGGGTTTCATTTGTTGTTGCTTTTCAAGTGTCTTGAGTTTTAATGTTAAGTCCTTTATTTGTGTTCTTTCTGATTTTTTATGTAGAGCTGTAAACTTCCCTCTAAGGACAGCTTTCAGTGTGTCCTAGAGGTTTTTTTGTATTGTCCTTTTCATTTAGTTTCAGGAATACTTTTATTTCTTTCTTAATTTCGCTTTTGACCCATTCATCATTCAGGGGTGTGTTGTTTAATCTCTGTGTGTTCGTGTGGTAATTAGGGCTTCTTCCAGTGTTGATTGTAACCTTTATTTCATTGTGGTCTGATAGAATGAATGGAATAATTTCAGTCTTTTTGTATTTGTTGAGGTTTGTTTTGTGCTCCAGTATATGGTCGGTTTTGGAGAAGGTTCCATGGGGTGCTGAGTAGAAAGTATGTCCTTTGGTGCTTGGGTGGAATACTTGGTAGTTGTCTGTTAAGTCCATTTGATATATGATATTGTTTAATTCACATGTCTCTCTATTAACTCTTTTTTTTACCTATCTAATGGAGACTGTGGGGTATTGAAGTCCCCTACTATTAACGAGTTGGGATGAATCTGGGTCTTAAGTCCTGTAGTATTGTTTTTATGAAGTTGAGTGCACCATAGTTTGGTGAATTTATGTTCATGATAGTAATATCTTCTTGATTTATTGTTCTTTTGATCAGAATGACGTGGCCGTCTTTATCTCTTCTGATTAGTTTTAATTTAAAGTCTATTTTGTCAGATATTAGAATTGCAATGCCTGCCTTTTTCTTAGTACTATTTGCTTGGTATATTTTTTTCTATCCTTTCACTTTGAGATAGTGTCTGTCCTTGAAAATGAGATGAGTTTCTTGCAGACAGAAAACTTTATTTAATTCTTAATTTCTCTTTTGACACATTCATTATTCAGGAATGTGTTGTTTAATCTACATATTTAAAGTTATTAATGAAAGATAAGTGTTGAATCCTGTCATTTTTATTTCTATTCACATTCTTCATATAGCTGTACTTTTCCATAGTTATACCTTCATTGGATTTCTTTCTGGTACCCCTTGGTATAGTGATTCTTTTCTTCAGCTCTTTGTGTTGTTTTCAGAACTCTCTGAAGGGCTGATTTTGTGGACACGAATTCCTTCAGCCTATTTATTTCATGGAAGATTTTTCTTTCCCCTTTGACTATAATAGACATTTTAGCTTGGTATAGTAATCTGTGTTGCCATCTGTGGTCATTTAAAACTGGGAATACTTTGGTCCAGGCTTTTCTGGCTTTCATAGTTTGCAGTGAAAAGTCAGCTGTAATCCTAATGGGTTTTCCTTTATATGTGACTTGTTGTTTCTCTTTTGCAGCTTTCAGTATTGTCTCTTCATTCTGTATGCTTACTGTTTTTACTGTGATGTGCCATGGAGAGTTTCTTTTCTGGTCCTGTCTGTTTGGTGTTCTATATGCTTCTTGTATTTGTATGGGCATGTCTTTCTTTAATTTTGGGAAATTTTCTTCATCCATTGTGTTGAAGATCTGGTCTATGCCATTATCCTATATGCCTATGATTTGTAAGTTTGGTGTTTTTATGCTGTCACACAATTCCTACATATTCCATTCTTGTGGTTTCTTAAATTTTTCATAATCTTTGCTTGAGTGGTCTAGTTCGTCCACTTTATCTTTTAGTCTTCATACTCTGTTTTCCATTTTGTTCATCCCATTGGTGAGGCTTTCTCCTGTTGTTTCTAATTGGCTTACTGAATGTTTCACTTCCTTCTTCATTTCAGCCTGAGTCGACTTCAATATTTCTAGCTTTTTCTGCATTCATTCAGAAGTTTATCCCTATCTTCCTTCAGTTCTTTGATTTCTTTGTGTGTTCTTTAAATTCACTGAATTCTTTTATCATGTTTATAATTGTTCTTTTGATTTCCATGTCCTGCATTATCTCTAGGGGGTTCTCATTGTACTCCTGTAGAGGACTATTGGTATTTGGTGGGTATATGTTATTTTGGTTTTTCATGTTATTTTCTTCTATGTGATTTTTGTCATCTGAATTTCTTTTGTAGTTTCTGATTTTTGTGTGAGACTCAAGCCTTCAAGTTTAGGTCTGCTTCTTTTTGTGAACTTTATGTGTCTTTGTGGTTTACTTTTTGGGCATGAAAAGCTGGTTTGGCTAAGCTTCCACTTCTCTCTTTTGATTTTACATTGCAGTGGCCAGATTGCTTTTGTCTTCAGGAATTCCCACAGAGGCCCAAGTCAGATGAGGATCAGATGCTCTCAGGCTTTCTCTTAAGGTCTGGATCCCTCCAGGAAAGATTTTGGCTTCAGGAATTTGGGGCTGGACTGGCCTGGGGAGCAGGACCCAGGAAAGATGCTAGTCTAGGGTAGGTGGTGGCCGTGCCACCCAGAGATGCAGAGGGAGATGGGGGCAGGAAGAGGCCCCAAGGGCTCCTTGGGATTGCCCTGAGGAACTGGGTTGGTTTGGTTGCAACGGAGCTGGCAGCGGCATGGTCAGTCCTGGAGTCCAGGAAAAAGGCTGGTGGTTTGTGCATCCCAGGGAAGCAGAGGGAGGTGAGGGCGGGGCCAGGCCCAGAGGGCTCCTGGGGACCCCAGAAGGAACTGTGTTGGTCATGATGCAAAGGATCAGGAAGCAGTGGTGGTTCCCCAGGTGTGGGGCACCGAAAAAACGAATGGTACAGGTCCCAGGCTAGGAGAGATGGGCTGGTATAAGGATGTGTGTATGTGTGTATGTGGCTGGGGGGAGTCAAGGCGCGGAGGGCGCGATGGACTTCCCAGGAGAGAGGCCTGCAGGTCGTGCGTACTTTTTCCTTTTTTTCATGATGTATAAAGGGAAGTTAGGCAGACTTAAACAGGTTATCAAAGACTTTTTTGACTTTTCACTCTATATAGTTTTTTGTTTTGTTTTATTTTTTAGAGACAGGGTCTCCCTGTAGCCTCAGCTGTCCTGGAACTTGGTATATAGATCAGGCTGATTTCGAACTCACAGAGATCTGCCTGCCTCTGCCTCTTGAGTGCTGGGACTAAAGGCTGGAGGCCCAGCTTGACTTTATATTTCTTAAGAATATGTAACTTTATAGCTATTTTTATAGCAGATTAGATGTTTTGAAACTGTTGCCTTTGCCTTTCAGAAGAACAGATTGGCATCATGTCCTGGCCCTATCTAATAAAACATCTTGTTCTTGATAATTCTATTCAAGATGAATGGAGCCTTAGTGAAATGTTTTATTGTACATATTGTACAGTTTTCCATTTAGTTTACTTGAGATACTGTATGTGTGTGTGGTAACTAGTTTTATTTATCTTTAAGGAGAAAGAAGGACATTCTGCACGAACTCTTGGCTTCTAGTTTTCTTTTATAGCCATTTCTATTTTCTTACTGGCAACAGATTCACTTGCAGGTTACTTTTATGTTGACTTGGTGCTATGTTTATGTATTTTAAATTTTTATTTTTATTTTATGTGTATGAGTGGTTTGGCTGCATTTTAGTAAGTGCACCCATGAATGCAGTGCCCACGGAGACCAGAAGAGCAATGGATGCCCTGGAACTGGAGTTACAGATGGTTGTTGGTCATCATGTGCATGCTGGGAGCTGAATCTGGCCTCTCTGCAAGAGTCGCCAGCCCTCTTAGTTGCTGAGCCATCTCTCCAGCCCTAGTACTAGGTTTTTAATGCATTTATTGAACATGCCTTCGATTACCTCATGTGTGTTAGCACTAGTGATGTACCTAGAAACAAAGTTCTGTTCTCTTGGAATTTGTATTTTTTGGGTTTGTAGAATTGACCTATAATAATTCTCTTGCTTTTGTCAGAGCTTTAAATGGGGAAATGTGTGAGATATACCTTCCTTTTTTATATTACATGTAATATTTATTAAGAGAAAATATGTGTAAAATGTTAACCTTTAAAATGCACAAATTTCTGATAATTCATAGTCTACATGTACTATTTAATATTAAGATTTTATTGCAGTTTGAACTCATTGCAATTCAATAATTTGAAAATTGTATCTGATTTTTTTATTATATAATTTTTCAATGAAAATGTTTTTTGTTCTTTGTAAATAATCTAGTAGCATGTATTTTTTTTTTTCTAGGCAGTTTAGATATATACACATTTTGATGATTTAAGGATAAGTTGGAATTCTTGGAAATGTTCTAACTCTTCTATGAGTTTGTGCTGTTCTCCGCTCTATACCAGTAAAACATTATGT
Organism: Nannospalax galili; assembly: GCF_000622305.1. NCBI lineage: Eukaryota > Metazoa > Chordata > Mammalia > Rodentia > Spalacidae > Nannospalax > Nannospalax galili. The sequence continues at coordinate 3,107,730 of NW_008339767.1, read as the reverse complement.
AGTCTAATCTAGTACCAGCCTTAGATATGTGTTTACCATTCAAACTAGTGTGGAGGTGAGGCAGGTCAGTGTATGCAGACAATCACTGTAGTCTTTCCAGGCATCATTCAAGTGGTACTTATTAGGAAATCTTGGAAATTATAGAACTGCAATATCCCTGATAACATAGGAAGATGACATACATGTAGGTAGGCACTGTTGAATCTCTCCTTTGATCAAGTTTTCTAAGCATCATTCTTTGTGTATGATAAGTGGGATAGCATTCTAAAGACCTTGAATAACAAGACAGTATGATATATCTTATGATATAACATTAAATAAAAGTTTTTTTTTTAATTTTAGAGGTATCACGTGCATATATGTGTTAAATTTTGAAAGCAAAGTAGTATTTTATGTTAAAAACTTTAAGTAGAATCATTAATAAGATACTTTTAATATTGTTTTGTAATCTTTTTTAAAAAAATATTTATTTTTATTTTATGTGTATGTGAATTGCCTGCATGTGTGTAAGTACACCCATGTTGTGCAGTGCCCGTGGAGGTCAGAGGAGGGCGTTGGATCCCCTGGAACTGGAGTTATGGACAGTTAGCTGCCATGTGGATGCTGGGATTCGAACCTGGGTCTTCTGCAAGAACATTCAGTGTTCTTAACCACTGAGCCATCTTTCCAGCCCCTGTTTTGTAATCTTTATAAATAGTTAATCTTTAAGTTGCTTGTTAACAATTTTGATAGACTTCATGACTCTGTGGTTTTAGCTTTTGCAAATATACCACAAATTCAGAAAATGTTGGATTTTTATATAGCTATGGTTTGGATTGAACTCTTAGTTCTAGAAAATTTAGTGGGTCTAGTTATGCTGCTTAGTAGAGTGCTTATCTAGTTTACATGATGCTCTGTGTTTAACCCTCAGATGAATAAACTGGACATGGTGGCACATGCCTATAACTCTAACATTGGGGAGGTAGAAGCAAGTAGATTAGAAGTTCAAGGACACCCTCAGTTACATTGTGAGTTTGAGGCCAGTTTGAGGATACATGAGACCCTGTCTTCAGAAAAAAAAAAAAGATAGTTAATTTAGCAAGTTGATTGTATTAGTTTTTTTTTTTTAACTTTTACGAAAACTTTATTGAGAATTTCATACATGCATATAAGGTGTTTTGATCAAATCCATGCCTACTCCCTCCCCTCCAACATTCCCCCCTCTGAAGAGGTAACTCTAAAATCTTTTAAGGATTAGATACAAGCTCCCAGATACTTTTGACATTTTTGGCCTTTGGAACAGAGTATGATTGTATTAGTTTTTAAGCTTTTACACTTGTTATTTACATCCTTATTCCCTTCTCCTTTGTTTTGCAAAGTGTCTTTAAAAGTTGTTTTGACTTACTTATTTTTATGTGTCTGAGTGTTTTGCCTACATGATGTGGTAAGGGCACCACATCATGCAAAGGTGCGGAAACCAGAAGAAGGCATCAGATTCCCCAGAACTGGAGTTAAAGATGGTTGTTAGCTACCATGTGGATGTTGGGAACCAAACCTAGGTCCTCTGCAAAATCAGCCAGTGCTCTTAACTGCTGAGCCTTCTCTCCTGCTTGAGTGTCTTATCTGTTTAATCATGCCAGTGTTATTCTTTTATCAGTATGCTTGCCTTCACTATCAGTTTAGTCTAAAGTATTTACAAAAAAAGTAAAGAAGTAAATGTATTTTTTGTTGTTGTTAAGGGATTCTTAAAAGAATTTTCCTGTTATTTGAATTAGAAAAGATGAATGTTTGCTGAAATTTGCTCTATAGTTGGTGTCTGGATAGTTATTTGATAAGTCTTATCTCTTGGAATACTGTGAGGTAAGTGTAATAATCTCCATGGTACAGATGAAGAAACTTAGAGATGTTCAGTTATTTGCCCCAGACGATACAGTTAATACCATGTTAGTGCTGCTATTTGAATTCAGCCTGCTGCCAAAGCCATGATCTTTTTAACAAAGTTTATATTTTATATAGGGATAGCATCTTTTGATTTGTATATGATAGGATAACTTTTAAAACCATTCTCTTTAGGAAAATGTTTGCTGCCATTTCTAATGTAGGTGGAAGCTAGTAATATGAATGTAGTGATTCCGTGGCTTAAACAAATTTCTGTTAGGCAGACAAGAAGAGCATTTTAACTACCTTTTAAAAAGGTGAACAAAAAAATTTGCCCCGCTTCTTGTTTTTAAGATGCTCCAAGTCATAGAAATGGGAAAAGCAAATGGTCATTCCTGTTCAGTTTGGCAGACCTGAAATCAATCAAGCAAAGCAAAGAGGGTATGGGCTGGTCGTATTTGGTATTCTGTCTGAAGGATGACGTCGTCCTCCCTGCTCTGCACTTTCATCAAGGAGATAGCAAACTACTGATTGAGTCTCTTGAAAAATATGTGGTATTGTGTGAGTAAGTACCAAATTATTTTCTACTTATTGAAACTGGATTGTTGTATTAATCCCAAAGGAAACTATTTGTACTTGTCATTGGGCATCAGTGACCTGTGTGTGTATGAGGCCATTAGCTTCTTTATTTTTCTTTACTACAGTTTTTGATTATTAATTGAATGACATTTTGCTATTTTAGTATTTTGAATCTGAGAGTTTATAGCTTATTTTAATTTTTTTATTATGTGTGTATGTTTACACATGTATGGGTGTGTATATGCCATGGCATGTGTATGGGGTCAGGACAACCTGTGAGAATTGGTTCTCTCCTTTTACCATGTGAATCCCTAGGACCTACTCAGGTTGTCAAGTTTGGCAGCAAGTGCCTTTATCCTCTGAGCCATCTTGCTGGCTCCATGTTAGTTTTTAAAGGAAAATTAGTCCAATATTCAGTAATGAATCCTTCATTAATTATGAATTACATATTTATTAATTTACCTTTTATTATGTGTTTTCAAAGTTAAATATATGGTTTTATCTGTAAGGTCAGAAATGTAAGCCAGGCAAATCTGCATCCTTTTATAAGCTGTAAGTTGGAAAACAAGACTTCTCACTCTGCAAGTCTTTGTTCACCTGTCCGTAACTGAACACACTCCCTTTCTTGGTTTTACTCTCAACAAATAGTTTTTGAGTATCACTTTGAAAGCACTGCACTGATTGCTTGATACTCAGTTGTGAGTAAAACAGGCTTGTTCCTGGACCTCTGAGAATTTATGATGTTATGAAGATGACAAGTAAATGACAATTAAAAGTAAAGAATGAAGGTGAAGGAAGTACAGTATATTTTGGGAATGTGCAGGGAGGGGTATGTAATTTAGAGTGAGAGGGTGGTGATCAGGGAAGAGTCTCCAAAAGGAGTTTCTAAGTTGAAAATGGAAAGTGGTGAGTGATAAGCGTGCAAGGAAGGAGCTATTTATCAGGAGGGATGAATGTTTGAGATGGAGGGGAGAGTGCAAACATGCTATAATCACAGCAGTATTACAGGTCTGGAGAGAGTGGGGAAGGGAGAGTTCCAAGCTTACAGATGTGGCCAAAGAGCTGAGTATATGCTAGAGCATGAAGGGTCTTGTAAGCCACACTAGCAAGTTCTAGTTATCCACATTAGTTAAGGTGGCCTGCTTTAGGAGAGTGACAGGTAAGATAGAGTTGTTGGAGAAGTACTTAGTATTGGATTTTGTAATCAGTTGGATATATGGAAATGAGAAGGGAGAGGTAGAGATTTTTGCCTTGAGAGAACTGAGGGAAATGATTGTTAACTTCATTAACAAATTTTCTCACTTTATAGTAGTGTCAGTACCTTGCCAAATTTAGATTACGTTAGACTGAGAGTGACTCAAAAGGTGGAAGATTTTGATCATGTGTTTTCTGGCTTGCGGTTCTCCCTGTGTTGATCACCTCTGGCTGGGATTAAGTGTATTGTTCCATGCCAGTAAATTTAAAAAGGTAGGCCTGGTTGTAGCTTGAATAGACTGTTGACAGGGTAATTGGATTTCAGGTAAGGCAGTATCATTATTAGAGAAAAAGTTAATGACTGTTTAGTAATCAGACATTAAGACTCAGGAGATTTTGTACCATAGTTCAGTATTAATTATCTGACATCACTCACAAGAGAGATCCTTTGGTATAAGATTGTTGATGAAAGTATCATATTTTGAAGGAAGTATGTTAATAACCCTCTACTCTGTACTAGTAATGTCAGACTTTGGAGATGTACACTTGTTTTTGTTTTTGTTTTTTTTTTTTTTTTGAGAAGGGTTCTTGCTCTGTAGCCTGGGTTAGCCTTGAACTTGGAATTCTCCTTCCTCAGCTTTCAGAGTTGACCTTGGATTCATTAGTGTCCTGCCTCTATGTCCCTGGTGCTGGGATTACTGGTGTGAGTGACAGGTCTATTTATATTTTAAACTTCATTACAAGCCATTCTGCCTTTTATTCTAACCACATGGTTTGAGTTCCTGAAATCTCCTAAACTCACTCTTATCTTCAGGTTATTTACATATACTGTTCTGTTTGGATGATTCTCCTCTTTTTCAGGTCTCAATGTTATTTCTCCAGAGGGACTTACTAGATACCCCCTTTCCCATACAATGCACTATCTATCTTCATTCACTCCTTCCTGTCTCATTTTCTTGATGGCGCTTAAGAGCCTAAAATAATTTTGTCTTTTGTGTTCTCTAGACAGTAAGCTTCATATAGACAGAGGTAGCATCTTGGCTTTCATTTTTTCCCAGTTCATACTTGAATGCTGGGTACATAATGTACAATTAAAGTTGAATAAATAAATGGCATGGCAATTATCAGCTTGATTTATACTTTTTTTTTTTTGGTCTTTTTTGAGACAGGGTCTTCCTGTAGCACCAGCTGACCTAGAACTCACTCTGTAGACCAGGCTGGCCTTGAACTCACAGAGATCTACTTGTCTGTGCCTCCCAAGCGTGGGTCTAAATGTGTGTGCCACCTCACCTGACCCTGGATAAGTCTTAAAAAGTGTCAACAACCACTTAGGCAATTGAATGCATTTTGGTGGCCTTTTAGTAAAAGTATTACTGCTGGGTGTGGTGGTGCATGCCTTTAATCCCAGCACTTGGGAGCCAGAGGCAGGCAGATCTTTGTGAGTTGAGGCCAGCCTGGTCTACATAGTGAGTTCCAGGATAGCTGGGGCTACAGGGAGACCCTGTCTCAAAAAGACAAAAAAAAAAAAAAAAATGTCAACAACCACTTAGGCAATTGAATGCATTTTGGTGGCTTTTAATCAAAGTAAGTGAAGCCTAGTTTCCTTTTATGGATTTGTAAACAGATAACAGTATAAGAAGCAGAGGTGGTGGTGAAACATCTCAGCCAGATGTAAGCATGTGGTCTCATAGTTTACCTCAACTCATTTTTGAGCTCACTCAGTTCTTGCCACTTACGTATATATCTCTGTTGAGGCCAGGTAATTGCCATGTGAATGGATGCAGAAGTAAAATCACATTCTCTGTTGGTAGGCAGATCAAAGAGCATAAGGAGCCTGGAAAGAGTTACATCAACCATGCATTTTATTCTTTCCTTATCTCAGCAGACAGGTCTCCAGGAAGGCATGTTCTAGTTTGCTTCTTTTGGATAAAACACTGACCAAAAGCAACTTGGGGAGGAAAGGGTTTACTTTACCTTACAGTTTATAATCCATCATCAATGGAAGCCAAGGGGGTGTGTTCCTCCTTTCTTGTCCTTGGAATTGTTACTTCAAGCAAAATGATGTTTTCAGAGGCATATGTCCCTGTGATCAAAAATCAGAATACAAAGAATATTGAAGGAAAACCTTGGTTTCAGTCTTAGTGGAATGCCAACCAATATATGCATGTGGTGAACCTTCTGGGTTTAAGATATCAGGGGTTTTATTGTTCTTTTTGCTTTCAAATTAAATTAAACTTAAGAATGTGGCTTGTACCTTTCTATATTGTTCTGTATTAGTGACTGTTCTTGTGGAAGTGACTAAATAACTGGCACAAGCAGCTTAAAGAAAGAAGGACTTCTTTTGGCTCCCAGATGAGAGGCTGCATTCCTGTGCAGGGACGCCGTGGCAGTTTGTCGAGACAAGAGCATGTAACTAGGACTCCTCACATGTAGGAAGATCAGGAAGTAGGAAGTAGAGATGAATAATGCTGCTGTTGCCTTTTTTTTTTTTTTTTTTTTTTTTAAATTCAGTCCAGTTCTCAGTCCACAGAATGGTACAACTCACATTCAGGGTGAGTCTTCCCAACTCAGTTACACCTCTGAAAACACCTTCATAGACAGGTTCCTGAAGTTTGTCCCCTAGGTGATTTTAAATTCTACCAGGTTGACAAAGGAGATTAACTATCTCATCTTCCTAACAAACCCATTAATGATTGTTTTCTTCCCCACTGAGCAGGCCTTCTACTTAGGGAACAAAGGCCTTCCATATGGATAAGCAGAGAATGCCAGTGATTTTGGGACAGCCTTAGAGGAACCAGGAAGATGCCAGGCTGGCTATGTATAATTTCTCATTTCAGTCTCAGTAACCTGATCAGTTAGTCCATTCAAAATAGCCCAGTTTCTTCATGCTTAATATTTATTTCTTTTTTCTTTTTTCTTTTTTTGGTCTTTTTGAGACAGGGTCTCCCTGTAGCCCCAGCTGTCCTGGAACTCAATACATAGACCAGGCTGGCCCTGAACTCACAGAGATCCTCCTCCTCTGCCTCCCAAGTGCTGGGATTAAAGGTGCGCGCCACCACACTAGGCCCAATATTTCTTTTTTAAAAAAATGTTTTTATTATTTTTTGTGTATGAGTGTATTGCCTACATGTGTGTTATTACACCCATGTCATGCGGTGCACTTGGAGGTTAGAAGGAGGCATTAGATCCCCTGGGGTGGTTGTTAGTCACCATGTAGGTACTGGGAATCGAACCTGGGTCCTTTTCAAGAGCAATCAGTGCTCCTAACCTCTGAGTCATCTCTTCAACCCGTGCTTAATATTTCTTAAATGGTTTTCTTATCTTAGGTAACCAGTATTATATTAATTGATATTCTCAGTGTTCTTTTATATATCATTATTAAGGCATAATATCACACTTGGGTAAAAGAATGTAGCTGTTACATTGGGGACGAGAAGTCACTGATTACCAGTACACAGCCACAAAAATTTTCCTCGGAAGCCAAAGTGTTTGCTAGGATGTAAGTGAGGCCTTTTAGTTCCATTGAATTGTTTTCCACATCACCTTGTTTTTACATTAATGTGTGAATATCCAAGCAGTAAAATAATAGTTTCCTTAAAAAGCCAGATTGGTTGTACCATTTCCAAGATTTGTTTCTATATATAAAACTTTGTTGCTGTGAAT